>NW_024544758.1:0-204221 GCF_018167655.1 Microtus oregoni
GGGGGCTCAGTACTCAGGGTGCTGGGTGCTCAGTACTCAGGGTGCGTGGTGCTCAGTACTCAGGGTGCTGGGTGCTCAGAGCTCAGGGTGCTGGGTACTCAGTACTCAGGGTGCTGATGTGCTCAGTACTCAGGGTGCTGGGTGCTCAGTGCTCAGGGTGCTGGGTGCTCAGTGCTCAGGGTGCTGGGTGCTCAGTGCTCGGGGTGCTGGGTGCTCAGTACTCAGGATGCTCGGTGCTCAGTGCTCAGTAATCAGGGTGCTCAGTGCTCAGGGTGCTGGGTGCTCAGTGCTCGGGGTGCTGGGTGGCTCAGTGCTGAGGGTGGTGCTGGGTGCTCAGTACTCAGGTGCTGGGTGCTCAGTGCTCAGGGTGCTGGGTGCTCAGTACTAAGGGGGGGTGGGTGCTCAGTACTCAGGGTGCTCGGTGCTCAGTACTCAGGGTGCTGGGTGCTCAGAGCTCAGGGTGCTGGGTACTCAGTACTCAGGGTGCTGGGTGCTCAGTACTCAGGGTGCTGGGTGCTCAGTGCTCAGGGTGCTGGGTGCTCAGTGCTCAGGGTGCTGGGTGCTCAGTGCTCGGCGTGCTGGGTGCTCAGTACTCAGGATGCTCGGTGCTCAGTGCTCAGTAATCAGGGTGCTCAGTACTCAGGGTGCTGGGTGCTCAGTGCTCGGGGTGCTGGGTGCTCAGTACTCAGGGTGCTGGGTGCTCAGTACTCGGGGTGCTGGGTGCTCAGTACTCAGGGTGCTGGGTGCTCAGTGCTCGGGGTGCTGGGTGCTCACTGCTCAGGGTGATCGGTGCTCAGTGCTCAGGGTGCTGGGTGCTCAGTCCTCCGGGTGCTCAGTACTCAGGGTGCTGGGTGCTCATTGCTCGGTGTGCTCGGTGCTCAGTACTCAGGGTGCTGAGTGCTCAGTACTTAGGGTGCTGGGTGCTCAGTACTCAGGTTGCTGGTTGCTCAGTACTCAGGGTGCTGGGTGCTCAGTGCTCAGGGTGCTGGGTGCTCAGTGCTCGGGGTGCTGGGTGCTCAGGGCTGTGGTGCTGGGTGCTCAGTGCTCAGGGTGCTGGGTGCTCAGTGCTCAGTGCTCAGGGTGCTCTGTGCTCAGTACTCAGGGTGCTGGGTGCTCAGTGCTCGGGGTGCTGCGTGCTCAGTGCTCAGGGAGCTGGGTGCTCAGTGGCTCAGGGTGCTGGGTGCTCAGTACTCAGTGTGCTGGTGCTCAGTGCTCGTTGTGCTCGGTGCTCAGTACTCAAGGTGCTGGGTGCTCAGTGCTCAGGTGCTGGGTGCTCAGTCCTCGGGGTGCTCCGTGCTCAGTGATCAGGGTGCTGGGTGCTCAGTACTCAGGGTGCTCGGGCTCAGTACTCAGGGGTCTCAGTGCTCAGTACTCAGGGTGCTGGGTGCTCAGTGCTCAGTGTGCTGGGTGCTCAGTACTCAGGGGTGCTCAGTGCTCAGTACTCGGGGTGCTTGGTGCTCAGTACTCAGGGTGCTCGGTGCTCAGTACTCGTGGTGCTGGGTGCTCAGTGCTCAGGGTGCTCAGTGCTCCGTGCTCGGGGTGCTGGGTGCTCAGTGCTCTGGGTGCTTAGTGCTCAGTACTCAGGGTGCTGGGTGCTCAGTACTCAGGGTGCTGGGTGCTCATTCTCGGGGTGCTGGGTGCTCAGTGCTCGGGGTGATGGGTGCTCAGTACTCAGGGTGCTGGGGGCTCAGTACTCAGGGTGCTGGGTGCTCAGTACTCAGGGTGATCTGTTCTCAGTACTCAGGTTGCTGGGTGCTCAGTGCTCAGGGTGCTGGGTGCTCAGTACTCGGGGTGCTCAGTGCTCAGTACTCAGGGAGCTGGGTGCTCAATACTCAGGGTGCTGGGTGCTAAGTGCTCGGGGTGCTGGGTGCTCAGTGTTCAGGGAGCTGGGTGCTCAGTGCTCGGGGTGCTGGGTGCTCAGTGCTGAGGGTGGTGCTGGGTGCTCAGTACTCAGGGTGCTGGGTGCTCAGTACTCAGGGTGCTGGGTGCTCAGTACTAAGGGTGCTGGGTGCTCAGTACTCAGGGTGCTCGGTGCTCAGTACTCAGGGTGCTGGGTGCTCAGAGCTCAGGGTGCTGGGTACTCAGTACTCAGGGTGCTGGGTGCTCAGTGCTCAGGGTGCTGGGTGCTCAGTGCTCAGGGTGCTGGGTGCTCAGTGCTCGGGGTGCTGGGTGCTCAGTACTCAGGATGCTCGGTGCTCAGTGCTCAGTAATCAGGGTGCTCAGTACTCAGGGTGCTGGGTGCTCAGTGCTCGGGGTGCTGGGTGCTCAGTACTCAGGGTGCTGGGTGCTCAGTACTCGGGGTGCTGGGTGCTCAGTACTCAGGGTGCTGAGTGCTCAGTGCTCGGGGTGCTGGGTGCTCACTGCTCAGGGTGATCGGTGCTCAGTGCTCAGGGTGCTGGGTGCTCAGTCCTCCGGGTGCTCAGTGCTCAGGGTGCTGGGTGCTCATTGCTCGGTGTGCTCGGTGCTCAGTACTCAGGGTGCTGAGTGCTCAGTACTCAGGTTGCTGGGTGCTCAGTACTCAGGTTGCTGGTTGCTCAGTACTCAGGGTGCTGGGTGCTCAGTGCTCAGGGTGCTGGGTGCTCAGTGCTCGGGGTGCTGGGTGCTCAGGGCTGTGGTGCTGGGTGCTCAGTGCTCAGTGCTCAGGGTGCTGGGTGCTCAGTGCTCAGGCTGCTGGTTGCTCAGGACTCAGGGTGCTGGGTGCTCAGTACTCAGGGTGCTGGGTGCTCAGTGCTCAGAGTGCTCTGTGCTCAGTACTCAGGGTGCTGGGTGCTCAGTGCTCGGGGTGCTGGGTGCTCAGTGCTCAGGGTGCTGGGTGCTCAGTACTCAGGGTGCTGGGTGCTCAGTACTCAGGGTGCTTGGTGCTCAGTACTCAGGGTGCTCAGTGCTCAGTGCTCGGGGTGCTGGGTGCTCAGGGCTGTGGTGCTGGGTGCTCAGTGCTCAGTGCTCAGGGTGCTGGGTGCTCAGTGCTCAGGCTGCTGGTTGCTCAGGACTCAGGGTGCTGGGTGCTCAGTGCTCAGGGTGCTCAGTGCTCAGTGCTCGGGGTGCTCGGTGCTCAGTGCTCGGGGTGCTGGGTGCTCAGTACTCGGGGTGCTGTGTGCTCAGTGCTCAGGGTGCTCAGTGCTCAGTACTCAGTGCTCAGGGTGCTCAATGCTCAGTGCTCAGGGTGCTGGGTGTTCAGTACTCAGGGTGCTGGGTGCTCAGTACTCAGGGTGCTGGGTGCTCAGTGCTCAGGGTGCTGGGTGCTCAGTACTCTGGGTGTTGGGTGCTCAGTACTCAGGGTGCTGGGTGCTCCGTGCTCAGGGTGCTGGGTGCTCAGTGCTCAGGGTTCTGGGTGCTCAGTGCTCAGGGTGCTGGGTGCTCAGTACTCAGTGTGCTGGGTGCTTAGTGCTCGAGGTGCTCGGTGCTCAGTACTCAAGGTGCTGGGTGCTCAGTGCTCAGGGTGCTGGGTGCTCAGTCCTCGGGGTGCTCCGTGCTCATGGTGCTGGGTGCTCAGTGCTCAGGGTGCTGGGTGCTCAGTGCTCGGGGTGCTGGGTGCTCAGTACTCAGTGTGCTCAGTGCTCGGGGATCTCGGTGCTCAGTACTCAGGGTGCTGGGTGCTCAGTTCTCAGTGCTCGGGGTCCTGGGTGCTCCGTGCTCGGGGTGCTGGGTGCTCAGTGCTCTGGGTGCTTAGTGCTCAGTACTCAGGGTGCTGGGTGCTCAGTACTCATGGTGCTGGGTGCTCATTCTCAGGGTGCTGGGTGCTCAGTGCTCGGGTTGCTGGGTGCTCAGTACTCAGGGTGCTGAGGGCTCAGTACTCAGGGTGCTGGGTGATCAGTATCAGGGTGCTCGGTTCTCAGTACTCAGGGTGCTGGGTGCTCATTCTCGGGGTGCTGGGTGCTCAGTGCTCGGGGTGCTGGGTGCTCAGTACTCAGGGTGCTGGGGGCTCAGTACTCAGGGTGCAGGGTGCTCAGTACTCAGGGTGATCTGTTCTCAGTACTCAGGTTGCTGGCTGCTCAGTGCTCGGTGTGCTGGGTGCTCAGTACTCAGGGTGCTGGGTGCTCAGTACTCGGGGTGCTCAGTGCTCAGTACTCAGGGTGCTGGGTGCTCAGTACTCAGGGTGCTGGGTGCTCAGTGCTCGGGGTGCTCGGTGCTCAGTACTAGGGGTGCAGGGTGCTCAGTACTCGGGGTGCTGGGTGCTCAGTGCTCGGGGTGCTGGGTGCTCAGTGCTGAGGGTGGTGCTGGGTGCTCAGTACTCAGGGTGCTGGGTGCTCAGTGCTCAGGGTGCTGGGTGCTCAGTACTAAGGGTGCTGGTTGCTCAGTACTCAGGGTGCTCGGTGCTCAGTACTCAGGGTGCTGGGTGCTCAGAGCTCAGGGTGCTGGGTACTCAGTACTCAGGGTGCTGGGTGCTCAGTACTCAGGGTGCTGGGTGCTCAGTCCTCAGGGTGCTGGGTGCTCAGTGCTCAGGGTGCTGGGTGCTCAGTGCTCGGCGTGCTGGGTGCTCAGTACTCAGGATGCTCGGTGCTCAGTGCTCAGTAATCAGGGTGCTCAGTACTCAGGGTGCTGGGTGCTCAGTGCTCGGGGTGCTGGGTGCTCAGTACTCAGGGTGCTGGGTGCTCAGTACTCGGGGTGCTGGGTGCTCAGTACTCAGGGTGCTGGGTGCTCAGTGCTCGGGGTGCTGGGTGCTCACTGCTCAGGGTGATCGGTGCTCAGTGCTCAGGGGGCTGGGTGCACAGTCCTCCGGGTGCTCAGTGCTCAGGGTGCTGGGTGCTCAGTGCTCAGGGTGCTGGGTGCTCAGTACTCAGGGTGCTGGGTGCTCAGTGCTCAGGGTGATGGGTGCTCAGTACTCAGGGTGCTCAGTACTCAGGGTGCTGGGTGCTCAGTGCTCGTGGTGCTGGGTGCTCAGTACTCGGGGTGCTGTGTGCTCTGTACTCAGGGTGCTGGGTGCTCAGTGCTCGGGGTCCTGGGTGCTCAGTGCTCAGGGTGATCGTTGCTCAGTACTCAGCGTGCTGGGTGCTCACTGCTCAGGGTGCTGGGTGCTCAGTCCTCAGGGTGCTCAGTGCTCAGGGTGCTGGGTGCTCAGTGCTCGGGGTGCTCGGTGCTCAGTGCTCGGGGTGCTGGGTGCTCAGTGCTCAGTGCTCAGGGTGTTGGGTGCTCAGTGCTCAGTGTTCAGGGTGCTGGGTGGTCAGTACTCAGGGTGCTGGTTGCTCAGTACTCAGGGTGCTGGGTGCTCAGTGCTCAGGGTGCTGTGTGCTCAGTACTCTCGGTGTTGGGTGCTCAGTACTCAGGGTGCTGGGTGCTCAGTGCTCAGGGTGCTGTGTGCTCAGTGCTCGGGGTGCTGGGTGCTCAGTGCTCAGGGTGCTGGGTGCTCAGTATTCAGGGTGCTGGGTGCTCAGTGCTCGGGGTGCTCGGTGCTCAGTACTCAAGGTGCTGGGTGCTCAGAGCTCAGGGTGCTGGGTGCTCAGTCCTCGGGGTGCTCCGTGCTCAGTACTCAGGGTGCTGGGTGCTCAGTACTCAGGGTGCTCGGTGCTCAGTACTCAGGGTTCTCAGTGCTCAGGGTGCTGGGTGCTCAGTACTCAGGGTGCTCAGTGCTCAGTACTAGGGGTGCTGGTTGCTCAGTACTCAGGGTGCTCAGTGCTCAGTACTCGGGGTGCTGGGTGCTCAGTGCTCAGTGTGCTCAGTGCGCAGTGCTTGGGGTGCTGGGTGCTCAGTGCTCGGGGTGCTAGGTGCTCAGTACTCAGGGTGCTGTGTGCACAGTGCTCAGTACTCAGCGTGCTGGGTTCTCAGTGCTCAGAGTGTTGGGTGCTCAGTACTCAGGGTGCTGGTTGCTCAGTGCTCAGAGTGCTCAGTGCTCAGGGTGCTCAGTGCTCAGGGTGCTGGGTGCTCAGGGTGTTGGGTGCTCAGTGCTCGGGTGCTGGGTGCTCATTGCTCAGTGCTCAGGGTGCTGGGTGCTCAGTGCTCAGTGCTCAGGGTGCTGGGTGTTCAGTACTCAGGGTGCTCGGTGCTCAGTGCTCAGGGTGCTGGGTGCTCAGTACTCAGGGTCCTGGGTGCTCAGTGCTCGGGGTGCTGGGTGCTCAGTGCTCAGGGTGATCAGTGCTCAGTACTCAGGGTGCTGGGTGCTCAGTGCTCAGGGTGCTTTGTGCTCAGTCCTCAGGGTGCTCAGTACTCAGGGTGCTCGGTGCTCAGTGCTCAGTACTCAGGGTGCTCAGTACTCAGGGTGCTGAGTGCTCAGTGCTCGGGGTGCTGGGTGCTCAGTACTCAGGATGCTGGGTGCTCAGTACTCGGGGTGCTGGGTGCTCAGTACTCAGTGTGCTGGGTGCTCAGTGCTCGGGGTGCTGGGTGCTCAGTGCTCAGGGTGATCGGTGCTCTGTGCTCAGGGTGCTGGGTGCTCAGTACTCAGTGTGCTGGGTGCTCAGTACTCAGGGTGCTGAGTGCTCAGTGCTCAGGGTGCTGGGTGCTCAGTACTCTGGGTGTTGGGTGCTCAGTACTCAGGGTGCTGGGTGCTCCGTGCTCGGGGTGCTGGGTGCTCAGTGCTCAGGGTGCTGGGTGCTCAGTGCTCAGGGTGCTGGGTGCTCTGTACTCAGGGTGCTGGGTGCTTAGTGCTCGGGGTGCTCGGTGCTCAGTACTCAAGGTGCTGGGTGCTCAGTGCTCAGGGTGCTGGGTGCTCAGTCCTCGGGGTGCTCAGGGTGCTGGGTGCTCAGTGCTCAGGGTGCTGGGTGCTCACTGCTCGGGGTGCTGGGTGCTGAGTGCTCAGGGTGCTGGGTGCTCAGTGCTCGCGGTGCTCGGTGCTCAGTGCTCAGGGTCCTGGGTGCTCAGTACTCATGGTGCTGGGTGCTTAGTACTCAGGGTGCTCAGTGATCAGTACACAGGGTGCTGGTTGCTCAGTGCTCGGGGTGCTGGGTGCTCAGTGCTCAGTACTCAGGGTGCTGGGTGCTCAGTGCTCGGGGTGCTGGGTGCTCAGTACTCAGCGTGCTGGGTGCTCAATACTCAGGGTGCTGGGTGCTCAGTGCTCAGGGTGCTGGTGTCACACTGCTCAGGGTGCTGGTTGCTCAGTGATTGGGGTGCTGGGTGCTTAGTACTCAGGGTGCTCAGTGCTCAGGGAGCTCGGTGCTCATTACTCAGGGTGCTGGGTGCTCAGTTCTCAGTGCTGGGGTCCTGGGTGCTCCGTGCTCAGGGTGCTGGGTGCTCAGTGCTCTGGGTGCTTAGTGCTCAGTACTCAGGGTGCTGGGTGCTCATTCTCAGGGTGCTAGGGGCTCAGTACTCAGGGTGCTGGGTGCTCAGTACTCAGGGTGCTCGATTCTCAGTACTCAGGGTGCTGGGTGCTCAGTGCTCGGGGTTCTGGGTGCTCAGTACTCGGGGTGCTCAGTGCTCAGTACTCAGGGTGCTGGGTGCTCAGTACTCAGGGTGCTGGGTGCTCAGTGCTCGGGGTGCTCGGTGCTCAGTACTCGGGGTGCTGGGTGCTCAGTACTCAGGGTGCTGGGTGCTCAGTCCTCAGGGTGCTGGGTGCTCAGTGCTCGGGGTGCTTGGTGCTCAGTGCTGAGGGTGGTGCTGGGTGCTCAGTACTCAGGGTGCTGGGTGCTCAGTGCTCAGGGTGCTGGGTGCTCAGTACTAAGGGTGCTGGGTGCTCAGTACTCAGGGTGCGCGGTGCTCAGTACTCAGGGTGCTGGGTGCTCAGTGCTCAGAGTGTTGGGTGCTCAGTACTCAGGGTGCTGGGTGCTCAGTGCTCAGTGCTCAGGGTGCTCAGTGCTCAGGGTGCTCAGTGCTCAGGGTGCTGGGTGCTCAGGGTGCTGGGTGCTCAGTGCTCGGGGTGCTGGGTGCTCAGTGCTCAGTGCTCAGGGTGCTGGGTGCTCAGTGCTCAGTGCTCAGGGTGCTGGGTGTTCAGTACTCAGGGTGCTCGGTGCTCAGTGCTCAGGGTGCTGGGTGCTCAGTACTCAGGGTGCTGGGTGCTCTGTGCTCGGGGTGCTGGGTGCTCAGTGATCAGGGTGATCTGTGCTAACTACTCAGGGTGCTGGGTGCTCAGTGCTCCGGGTCCTGGGTGCTCAGTCCTCAGGGTGCTCGGTGCTCAGTGCTCAGTACTCAGGGTGCTCAGTACTCAGGGTGCTGGGTGCTCAGTGCTCGGGGTGCTGGGTGCTCAGTACTCAGGGTGCTGGGTGCTCAGTACTCGGGGTGCTGGGTGCTCAGTACTCAGGGTGCTGGGTGCTCAGTCCTCCGGGTGCTCAGTGCTCAGGGTGCTGGGTGCTCAGTACTCAGGGTGCTGGGTGCTCAGTACTCGGGGTGCTGGGTGCTCAGTGCTCAGGGTGATCAGTGCTCAGTGCTCAGGGTGCTGGGTTCTCAGTCCTCCGGGTGCACAGTGCTCAAGGTGCTGGGTGCTCAGTACTCAGGGTGCTGGGTGCTCAGTACTCGGGGTGCTGGGTGCTCAGTGCTCAGGGTGCTGGGTGCTCAGTGCTCGGGGTGCTGGGTGCTCAGTGCTCAGGGTGATCGGTGCTCAGTGCTCAGGGTGCTGGGTGCTCAGTCCTCCGGGTGCTCAGTGCTCAGGGTGCTGGGTGCTCAGTACTCAGGGTGCTGGGTGCTCAGTACTCGGGGTGCTGGGTGCTCAGTGCTCAGGGTGCTGGGTGCTCAGTACTCTGGGTGTTGGGTGCTCAGTACTCAGGGTGCTGGGTGCTCCGTGCTCGGGGTGCTGGCTGCTCAGTGCTCAGGGTGCTATGTGCTCAGTGCTCAGGGTGCTGGGTGCTCAGTACTCAGGGTGCTGGGTGCTTAGTGCTCGGGGTGCTCGGTGCTCAGTACACATGGTGCTGGGTGCTCAGTGCTCAGGGTGCTGGGTGCTCAGTCCTCGGGGTGCTCCGTGCTCAGGGTGCTGGGTGCTCAGTGCTCAGGGTGCTGGGTGCTCAGTGCTCGGGGTGCTGGGTGCTGAGTTCTCAGGGTGCTGGGTGCTCAGTGCTCGGGGTGCTCGGTGCTCAGTGCTCAGGGTCCTGGGTGCTCAGTACTCAGGGTGCTGGGTGCTTAGTACTCAGGGTGCTCAGTGCTCAGTACACAGGGTGCTGGGTGCTCAGTGCTCGGGGTGCTGGGTGCTCAGTGCTCAGTACACAGGGTGCTGGGTGCTCAGTACTCAGCATGCTGGGTGCTCAGTACTCAGGGTGCTGGGTGCTCAGTGCTCAGGGTGCTGGGTGCTCAGTGCTCAGGGTGCTGGGTGCTCAGTGATCGGGGTGCTGGGTGCTCAGTACTCAGGGTGCTCAGTGCTCGGGGAGCTCGGTGCTCAGTACTCAGGGTGCTGGGTGCTCAGTATTCAGTGCTCGCGGTCCTGGGTGCTCCGTGCTCGGGGTGCTGGGTTCTCAGTGCTCTGGGTGCTTAGTGCTCAGTACTCCAGGTGCTGGGTGCTCAGTACTCATGGTGCTGCGTGCTCATTCTCAGGGTTCTAGGGGCTCAGTACTCAGGGTGCTGGGTGCTCAGTACTCAGGGTGCTGGGTGCTCAGTACTCAGGGTGCTGGGTGCTCAGAGCTCAGGGTGCTGGGTACTCAGTACTCAGGGTGCTGAGTGCTCAGTACTCAGGGTGCTGGGTGCTCAGTGCTCAGGGTGCTGGGTGCTCAGTGCTCAGGGTGCTGGGTGCTCAGTGCTCGGGGTGCTGGGTGCTCAGTACTCAGGATGCTCGGTGCTCAGTGCTCAGTAATCAGGGTGCTCAGTGCTCAGGGTGCTGGGTGCTCAGTGCTCGGGGTGCTGGGTGCTCAGTGCTGAGGGTGGTGCTGGGTGCTCAGTACTCAGGGTGCTGGGTGCTCAGTGCTCAGGGTGCTGGGTGCTCAGTACTAAGGGGGGTGGGTGCTCAGTACTCAGGGTGCTCGGTGCTCAGTACTCAGGGTGCTGGGTGCTCAGAGCTCAGGGTGCTGGGTACTCAGTACTCAGGGTGCTGGGTGCTCAGTACTCAGGGTGCTGGGTGCTCAGTGCTCAGGGTGCTGGGTGCTCAGTGCTCAGGGTGCTGGGTGCTCAGTGCTCGGCGTGCTGGGTGCTCAGTACTCAGGATGCTCGGTGCTCAGTGCTCAGTAATCAGGGTGCTCAGTACTCAGGGTGCTGGGTGCTCAGTGCTCGGGGTGCTGGGTGCTCAGTACTCAGGGTGCTGGGTGCTCAGTACTCGGGGTGCTGGGTGCTCAGTACTCAGGGTGCTGGGTGCTCAGTGCTCGGGGTGCTGGGTGCTCACTGCTCAGGGTGATCGGTGCTCAGTGCTCAGGGTGCTGGGTGCTCAGTCCTCCGGGTGCTCAGTACTCAGGGTGCTGGGTGCTCATTGCTCGGTGTGCTCGGTGCTCAGTACTCAGGGTGCTGAGTGCTCAGTACTTAGGGTGCTGGGTGCTCAGTACTCAGGTTGCTGGTTGCTCAGTACTCAGGGTGCTGGGTGCTCAGTGCTCAGGGTGCTGGGTGCTCAGTGCTCGGGGTGCTGGGTGCTCAGGGCTGTGGTGCTGGGTGCTCAGTGCTCAGGGTGCTGGGTGCTCAGTGCTCAGTGCTCAGGGTGCTCTGTGCTCAGTACTCAGGGTGCTGGGTGCTCAGTGCTCGGGGTGCTGCGTGCTCAGTGCTCAGGGAGCTGGGTGCTCAGTGCTCAGGGTGCTGGGTGCTCAGTACTCTGTGTGCTGGGTGCTCAGTGCTCGTTGTGCTCGGTGCTCAGTACTCAAGGTGCTGGGTGCTCAGTGCTCAGGGTGCTGGGTGCTCAGTCCTCGGGGTGCTCCGTGCTCAGTGATCAGGGTGCTGGGTGCTCAGTACTCAGGGTGCTCGGTGCTCAGTACTCAGGGGTCTCAGTGCTCAGTACTCAGGGTGCTGGGTGCTCAGTGCTCAGTGTGCTGGGTGCTCAGTACTCAGGGTGCTCAGTGCTCAGTACTCGGGGTGCTTGGTGCTCAGTACTCAGGGTGCTCGGTGCTCAGTACTCGTGGTGCTGGGTGCTCAGTGCTCAGGGTGCTCAGTGCTCCGTGCTCGGGGTGCTGGGTGCTCAGTGCTCTGGGTGCTTAGTGCTCAGTACTCAGGGTGCTGGGTGCTCAGTACTCAGGGTGCTGGGTGCTCATTCTCGGGGTGCTGGGTGCTCAGTGCTCGGGGTGATGGGTGCTCAGTACTCAGGGTGCTGGGGGCTCAGTACTCAGGGTGCTGGGTGCTCAGTACTCAGGGTGATCTGTTCTCAGTACTCAGGTTGCTGGGTGCTCAGTGCTCAGGGTGCTGGGTGCTCAGTACTCGGGGTGCTCAGTGCTCAGTACTCAGGGTGCTGGGTGCTCAATACTCAGGGTGCTGGGTGCTAAGTGCTCGGGGTGCTGGGTGCTCAGTGTTCAGGGAGCTGGGTGCTCAGTGCTCGGGGTGCTGGGTGCTCAGTGCTGAGGGTGGTGCTGGGTGCTCAGTACTCAGGGTGCTGGGTGCTCAGTACTCAGGGTGCTGGGTGCTCAGTACTAAGGGTGCTGGGTGCTCAGTACTCAGGGTGCTCGGTGCTCAGTACTCAGGGTGCTGGGTGCTCAGAGCTCAGGGTGCTGGGTACTCAGTACTCAGGGTGCTGGGTGCTCAGTGCTCAGGGTGCTGGGTGCTCAGTGCTCAGGGTGCTGGGTGCTCAGTGCTCGGGGTGCTGGGTGCTCAGTACTCAGGATGCTCGATGCTCAGTGCTCAGTAATCAGGGTGCTCAGTACTCAGGGTGCTGGGTGCTCAGTGCTCGGGGTGCTGGGTGCTCAGTACTCAGGGTGCTGGGTGCTCAGTACTCGGGGTGCTGGGTGCTCAGTACTCAGGGTGCTGAGTGCTCAGTGCTCGGGGTGCTGGGTGCTCACTGCTCAGGGTGATCGGTGCTCAGTGCTCAGGGTGCTGGGTGCTCAGTCCTCCGGGTGCTCAGTGCTCAGGGTGCTGGGTGCTCATTGCTCGGTGTGCTCGGTGCTCAGTACTCAGGGTGCTGAGTGCTCAGTACTCAGGTTGCTGGGTGCTCAGTACTCAGGTTGCTGGTTGCTCAGTACTCAGGGTGCTGGGTGCTCAGTGCTCAGGGTGCTGGGTGCTCAGTGCTCGGGGTGCTGGGTGCTCAGGGCTGTGGTGCTGGGTGCTCAGTGCTCAGTGCTCAGGGTGCTGGGTGCTCAGTGCTCAGGCTGCTGGTTGCTCAGGACTCAGGGTGCTGGGTGCTCAGTACTCAGGGTGCTGGGTGCTCAGTGCTCAGAGTGCTCTGTGCTCAGTACTCAGGGTGCTGGGTGCTCAGTGCTCGGGGTGCTGGGTGCTCAGTGCTCAGGGTGCTGGGTGCTCAGTACTCAGGGTGCTGGGTGCTCAGTACTCAGGGTGCTTGGTGCTCAGTACTCAGGGTGCTCAGTGCTCAGTGCTCGGGGTGCTGGGTGCTCAGGGCTGTGGTGCTGGGTGCTCAGTGCTCAGTGCTCAGGGTGCTGGGTGCTCAGTGCTCAGGCTGCTGGTTGCTCAGGACTCAGGGTGCTGGGTGCTCAGTGCTCAGGGTGCTCAGTGCTCAGTGCTCGGGGTGCTCGGTGCTCAGTGCTCAGGGTGCTGGGTGCTCAGTACTCGGGGTGCTGTGTGCTCAGTGCTCAGGGTGCTCAGTGCTCAGTACTCAGTGCTCAGGGTGCTCAATGCTCAGTGCTCAGGGTGCTGGGTGTTCAGTACTCAGGGTGCTGGGTGCTCAGTACTCAGGGTGCTGGGTGCTCAGTGCTCAGGGTGCTGGGTGCTCAGTACTCTGGGTGTTGGGTGCTCAGTACTCAGGGTGCTGGGTGCTCCGTGCTCAGGGTGCTGGGTGCTCAGTGCTCAGGGTTCTGGGTGCTCAGTGCTCAGGGTGCTGGGTGCTCAGTACTCAGTGTGCTGGGTGCTTAGTGCTCGAGGTGCTCGGTGCTCAGTACTCAAGGTGCTGGGTGCTCAGTGCTCAGGGTGCTGGGTGCTCAGTCCTCGGGGTGCTCCGTGCTCATGGTGCTGGGTGCTCAGTGCTCAGGGTGCTGGGTGCTCAGTGCTCGGGGTGCTGGGTGCTCAGTACTCAGTGTGCTCAGTGCTCGGGGATCTCGGTGCTCAGTACTCAGGGTGCTGGGTGCTCAGTTCTCAGTGCTCGGGGTCCTGGGTGCTCCGTGCTCGGGGTGCTGGGTGCTCAGTGCTCTGGGTGCTTAGTGCTCAGTACTCAGGGTGCTGGGTGCTCAGTACTCATGGTGCTGGGTGCTCATTCTCAGGGTGCTGGGTGCTCAGTGCTCGGGTTGCTGGGTGCTCAGTACTCAGGGTGCTGAGGGCTCAGTACTCAGGGTGCTGGGTGATCAGTATCAGGGTGCTCGGTTCTCAGTACTCAGGGTGCTGGGTGCTCATTCTCGGGGTGCTGGGTGCTCAGTGCTCGGGGTGCTGGGTGCTCAGTACTAAGGGTGCTGGGGGCTCAGTACTCAGGGTGCAGGGTGCTCAGTACTCAGGGTGATCTGTTCTCAGTACTCAGGTTGCTGGCTGCTCAGTGCTCGGTGTGCTGGGTGCTCAGTACTCAGGGTGCTGGGTGCTCAGTACTCGGGGTGCTCAGTGCTCAGTACTCAGGGTGCTGGGTGCTCAGTACTCAGGGTGCTGGGTGCTCAGTGCTCGGGGTGCTCGGTGCTCAGTACTAGGGGTGCAGGGTGCTCAGTACTCGGGGTGCTGGGTGCTCAGTGCTCGGGGTGCTGGGTGCTCAGTGCTGAGGGTGGTGCTGGGTGCTCAGTACTCAGGGTGCTGGGTGCTCAGTGCTCAGGGTGCTGGGTGCTCAGTACTAAGGGTGCTGGTTGCTCAGTACTCAGGGTGCTCGGTGCTCAGTACTCAGGGTGCTGGGTGCTCAGAGCTCAGGGTGCTGGGTACTCAGTACTCAGGGTGCTGGGTGCTCAGTACTCAGGGTGCTGGGTGCTCAGTCCTCAGGGTGCTGGGTGCTCAGTGCTCAGGGTGCTGGGTGCTCAGTGCTCGGCGTGCTGGGTGCTCAGTACTCAGGATGCTCGGTGCTCAGTGCTCAGTAATCAGGGTGCTCAGTACTCAGGGTGCTGGGTGCTCAGTGCTCGGGGTGCTGGGTGCTCAGTACTCAGGGTGCTGGGTGCTCAGTACTCGGGGTGCTGGGTGCTCAGTACTCAGGGTGCTGGGTGCTCAGTGCTCGGGGTGCTGGGTGCTCACTGCTCAGGGTGATCGGTGCTCAGTGCTCAGGGTGCTGGGTGCACAGTCCTCCGGGTGCTCAGTGCTCAGGGTGCTGGGTGCTCATTGCTCGGTGTGCTCGGTGCTCAGTACTCAGGGTGCTGAGTGCTCAGTACTCAGGGTGCTGGGTGCTCAGTACTCAGGTTGCTGGTTGCTCAGTACTCAGGGTGCTGGGTGCTCAGTGCTCAGGGTGCTGGGTGCTCAGTGCTCGGGGTGCTGGGTGCTCAGGGCTGTGGTGCTGGGTGCTCAGTCCACAGGGTGCTGGGTGCTCAGTGCTCAGTGCTCAGGGTGCTCTGTGCTCAGTACTCAGGGTGCTGGGTGCTCAGTGCTCGGGGTGCTGGGTGCTCAGTCCTCGGGGTGCTCCGTGCTCAATGATCAGGGTGCTGGGTGCTCAGTGCTCAGGGTGCTGGGTGCTCAGTACTCAGGGTGCTGGGTGCTCAGTGCTCGTTGTGCTCGGTGCTCAGTACTCAGGGTGCTGGGTGCTCAGTGCTCGTTGTGCTCGGTGCTCAGTACTCAAGGTGCTCGGTGCTCAGTCCTCGGGGTGCTCCGTGCTCAGTGCTCAGGGAGCT
The DNA here is from genome assembly GCF_018167655.1 of Microtus oregoni. Taxonomy (NCBI): domain Eukaryota; kingdom Metazoa; phylum Chordata; class Mammalia; order Rodentia; family Cricetidae; genus Microtus; species Microtus oregoni. The sequence continues at coordinate 14,643 of NW_024544758.1, forward strand.
GAGTGCTCAGTGCTCAGGGTGCTGGGTGCTCAGTACTCAGGGTGCTGGGTGCTCAGTGCTCGTTGTGCTCGGTGCTCAGTACTCAAGGTGCTGGGTGCTCAGTGCTCGGGGTGCTGGGTGCTCAGTCCTCGGGGTGCTCCGTGCTCAGTGATCAGGGTGCTGGGTGCTCAGTACTCAGGGTGCTCGGTGCTCAGTACTCAGGGGTCTCAGTGCTCAGTACTCAGGGTGCTGGGTGCTCAGTGCTCAGGGTGCTGGGTGCTCAGTATTCAGGGTGCTCAGTGCTCAGTACTCGGGGTGCTTGGTGCTCAGTACTAAGGGTGCTCGGTGCTCAGTACTCGTGGTGATGGGTGCTCAGTGCTCAGGGTGCTCAGTGCTCAGTGCTCGGGGTGCTGGGTGCTCAGTGCTCGGGGCGCTGGGTGCTCAGTGCTCGGGGTGCTGGGTGCTCAGTACTCGGTGTGCTGGGTGCTCAGTGCTCAGGGTGCTCAGTGCTCAGTACTCAGTGCTCAGGGTGCTGGGTGCTCAGTACTCTGGGTGTTGGGTGCTCAGTACTCAGGGTGCTGGGTGCTCCGTGCTCAGGGTGCTGGGTGCTCAGTGCTCAGGTTTCTGGGTGCTCAGTGCTCAGGGTGCTGGGTGCTCAGTACTCAGGGTGGTGGGTGCTTAGTGCTCGAGGTGCTCGGTGCTCAGTACTGAAGGTGCTGGGTGCTCAGTGCTCAGGGTGCTGGGTGCTCAGTCCTCGGGTGCTCCGTGCTCATGGTGCTGGGTGCTCAGTGCTCAGGGTGCTGGGTGCTCAGTGCTCGGGGTGCTGGGTGCTGAGTGCTCAGGGTGCTGGGTGCTCAGTGCTCGGGGTGCTCGGTGCTCAGGGCTCAGGGTCTTGGGTGCTCAGTACTCAGGGTGCTGGGTGCTTAGTACTCAGGGTGCTCAGTGCTCAGTACACAGGGTGCTGGGTGCTCAGTGCTCGGGGTGCTGGGTGCTCAGTGCTCAGTACTCAGGGTGCTGTGTGCTCAGTGCTCGGGGTGCTGGGTGCTCAGTACTCAGCGTGCTGGGTGCTCAGTACTCAGTGTGCAGGGTGCTCAGTGCTCAGGGTGCTGGGTGCTCAGTGCTCAGGGTGCTGGGTGCTCAGTGATCGGGGTGCTGGGTGCTCAGTACTCAGGGTGCTCAGTGCTCGGGGAGCTCGGTGATCAGTACTCAGGGTGCTGGGTGCTCAGTACTCAGTGCTCGGGGTCCTGGGTGCTCCGTGCTCAGGGTGCTGGGTGCTCAGTGCTCTGGGTGCTGGGTGCTCAGTACTCAGAGTGCTGGGTGCTCAGTACTCAGGGTGCTGGGTGCTCAGTGCTCAGGGTGCTGGGTGCTCAGTACTCAGGGTGCAGGGTGCTCAGTACTCAGGGTGCTCGGTGCTCAGTACTCAGGGTGCTGGGTGCTCAGTGCTCAGGGTGCTGGGTACTCAGTACTCAGGGTGCTGGGTGCTCAGTACTCAGGGTGCTGGGTGCTCAGTGCTCAGGGTGATGGGTGCTCAGTGCTCAGGGTGCTGGGTGCTCAGTACTCAGGCTGCTGGGTGCTCAGTGCTCAGGGTGATCGGTGCTCAGTACTCAGGGTGCTCAGTACTAAGGGTGCTGGGTACTCAATGCTCAGGGTGCTGGGTGCTCAGTACTCAGGGTGCTGGGTGCTCAGTGCTCAGGGTGCTGGGTGCTCAGTGCTCAGGGTGCTGGGTGCTCAGTGCTCGGGGTGCTGGGTGCTCAGTGCTGAGGGTGGTGCTGGGTGCTCAGTACTCAGGGTGCTGGGTGCTCAGTGCTCAGGGTGCTGGGTGCTCAGTACTAAGGGTGCTGGGTGCTCAGTACTCAGGGTGCTCGGTGCTCAGTACTCAGGGTGCTGGGTGCTCAGAGCTCAGGGTGCTGGGTACTCAGTATTCAGGGTGCTGGGTGCACAGTACTCAGGGTGCTGGGTGCTCAGTGCTCAGGGTGCTGGGTGCTCAGTGCTCAGGGTGATGGGTGCTCAGTACTCAGGGTGCTCAGTACTCAGGGTGCTGGGTGCTCAGTGCTCGTGGTGCTGGGTGCTCAGTACTCGGGGTGCTGTGTGCTCTGTACTCAGGGTGCTGGGTGCTCAGTGCTCGGGGTCCTGGGTGCTCAGTGCTCAGGGTGATCGGTGCTCAGTACTCAGCGTGCTGGGTGCTCACTGCTCAGGGTGCTGGGTGCTCAGTCCTCAGGGTGCACAGTGCTCAGGGTGCTGGGTGCTCAGTGCTCGGGGTGCTCGGTGCTCAGTGCTCGGGGTGCTGGGTGCTCAGTGCTCAGTGCTCAGGGTGTTGGGTGCTCAGTGCTCAGTGTTCAGGGTGCTGGGTGGTCAGTACTCAGGGTGCTGGTTGCTCAGTACTCAGGGTGCTGGGTGCTCAGTGCTCAGGGTGCTGTGTGCTCAGTACTCTCGGTGTTGGGTGCTCAGTACTCAGGGTGCTGGGTGCTCAGTGCTCAGGGTGCTGTGTACTCAGTGCTCGGGGTGCTGGGTGCTCAGTGCTCAGGGTGCTGGGTGCTCAGTATTCAGGGTGCTGGGTGCTCAGTGCTCGGGGTGCTCGGTGCTCAGTACTCAAGGTGCTGGGTGCTCAGAGCTCAGGGTGCTGGGTGCTCAGTCCTCGGGGTGCTCCGTGCTCAGTGCTCAGGGTGCTGGGTGCTCAGTACTCAGGGTGCTCGGTGCTCAGTACTCAGGGTTCTCAGTGCTCAGGGTGCTGGGTGCTCAGTACTCAGGGTGCTCAGTGCTCAGTACTAGGGGTGCTGGTTGCTCAGTACTCAGGGTGCTCAGTGCTCAGTACTCGGGGTGCTGGGTGCTCAGTGCTCAGTGTGCTCAGTGCGCAGTGCTCGGGGTGCTGGGTGCTCAGTGCTCGGGGTGCTAGGTGCTCAGTACTCAGGGTGCTGTGTGCACAGTGCTCAGTACTCAGCGTGCTGGGTTCTCAGTGCTCAGAGTGTTGGGTGCTCAGTACTCAGGGTGCTGGTTGCTCAGTGCTCAGTGCTCAGAGTGCTCAGTGCTCAGGGTGCTCAGTGCTCAGGGTGCTGGGTGCTCAGGGTGCTGGGTGCTCAGTGCTCGGGGTGCTGGGTGCTCATTGCTCAGTGCTCAGGGTGCTGGGTGCTCAGTGCTCAGTGCTCAGGGTGCTGGGTGTTCAGTACTCAGGGTGCTCGGTGCTCAGTGCTCAGGGTGCTGGGTGCTCAGTACTCAGGGTGCTGGGTGCTCAGTGCTCGGGGTGCTGGGTGCTCAGTGCTCAGGGTGATCAGTGCTCAGTACTCAGGGTGCTGGGTGCTCAGTGCTCAGGGTGCTGGGTGCTCAGTCCTCAGGGTGCTCAGTACTCAGGGTGCTCGGTGCTCAGTGCTCAGTACTCAGGGTGCTCAGTACTCAGGGTGCTGAGTGCTCAGTGCTCGGGGTGCTGGGTGCTCAGTACTCAGGATGCTGGGTGCTCAGTACTCGGGGTGCTGGGTGCTCAGTACTCAGTGTGCTGGGTGCTCAGTGCTCGGGGTGCTGGGTGCTCAGTGCTCAGGGTGATCGGTGCTCTGTGCTCAGGGTGCTGGGTGCTCAGTCCCCCGGGTGCTCAGTGCTCAGGGTGCTGGGTGCTCAGTACTCAGTGTGCTGGGTGCTCAATACTCAGGGTGCTGGGTGCTCAGTGCTCAGGGTGCTGGTGTCACACTGCTCAGGGTGCTGGTTGCTCAGTGATTGGGGTGCTGGGTGCTTAGTACTCAGGGTGCTCAGTGCTCAGGGAGCTCGGTGCTCATTACTCAGGGTGCTGGGTGCTCAGTTCTCAGTGCTCGGGGTCCTGGGTGCTCCGTGCTCAGGGTGCTGGGTGCTCAGTGCTCTGGGTGCTTAGTGCTCAGTACTCAGGGTGCTGGGTGCTCAGTACTCATGGTGCTGGGTGCTCATTCTCAGGGTGCTAGGGGCTCAGTACTCAGGGTGCTGGGTGCTCAGTACTCAGAATGCTCGGTTCTCAGTACTCAGGGTGCTGGGTGCTCAGTGCTCGGGGTTCTGGGTGCTCAGTACTCGGGGTGCTCAGTGCTCAGTACTCAGGGTGCTGGGTGCTCAGTACTCAGGGTGCTGGGTGCTCAGTGCTCGGGGTGCTCGGTGCTCAGTACTCGGGGTGCTGGGTGCTCAGTACTCAGGGTGCTGGGTGCTCAGTCCTCAGGGTGCTGGGTGCTCAGTGCTCGGGGTGCTGGGTGCTCAGTGCTGAGGGTGGTGCTGGGTGCTCAGTACTCAGGGTGCTGGGTGCTCAGTGCTCAGGGTGCTGGGTGCTCAGTACTAAGGGTGCTGGGTGCTCAGTACTCAGGGTGCGCGGTGCTCAGTACTCAGGGTGCTGGGTGCTCAGTGCTCAGGGTGGTGGGTACTCAGTACTCAGGGTGCTGGGTGCTCAGTACTCAGGGTGCTGGGTGCTCAGTGCTCAGGGTGCTGGGTGCTCAGTGCTCAGGCTGCTGGGTGCTCAGTACTCAGGGTGCTGGGTGCTCAGTGCTCATGGTGATCGGTGCTCAGTACTCAGGGTGCTGGGTGCTCAGTGCTCGGGGTGCTGGGTGCTCAGTACACGGGGTGCTGGGTGCTCTGTACTCAGGGTGCTGGGTGCTCAGTGCTCGGGGTCCTAGGTGCTCAGTGCTCAGGGTGATCGGTGCTCAGTACTCAGCGTGCTGGGTGCTCAGTACTCAGGGTGCTGGGTGCTCAGTGCTCAGTGCTCAGGGTGCTCAGTGCTCAGGGTGCTCAGTGCTCAGGGTGCTGGGTGCTCAGGGTGCTGGGTGCTCAGTGCTCGGGGTGCTGGGTGCTCAGTGCTCAGTGCTCAGGGTGCTGGGTGCTCAGTGCTCAGTGCTCAGGGTGCTGGGTGTTCAGTACTCAGGGTGCTCGGTGCTCAGTGCTCAGGGTGCTGGGTGCTCAGTACTCAGGGTGCTGGGTGCTCAATGCTCGGGGTGCTGGGTGCTCAGTACTCAGGGTGCTGGGTGCTCAGAGCTCAGGGTGCTGGGTACTCAGTATTCAGGGTGCTCAGTGCTCAGTACTCAGGGTGCTGGGTGCTCAGTGCTCAGGGTGCTGGGTGCTCAGTACTAAGGGTGCTGGGTGCTCAGTACTCAGGGTGCTCGGTGCTCAGTACTCAGGGTGCTGGGTGCTCAGAGCTCAGGGTGCTGGGTACTCAGTATTCAGGGTGCTGGGTGCTCAGTACTCAGGGTGCTGGGTGCTCAGTGCTCAGGGTGCTGGGTGCTCAGTGCTCAGGGTGCTGGGTGCTCAGTACTCAGGGTGCTGGGTGCTCAGTGCTCAGGGTGATGGGTGCTCAGTACTCAGGGTGCTCAGTACTCAGGGTGCTGGGTGCTCAGTGCTCGTGGTGCTGGGTGCTCAGTACTCGGGGTGCTGTGTGCTCTGTACTCAGGGTGCTGGGTGCTCAGTGCTCGGGGTCCTGGGTGCTCAGTGCTCAGGGTGATCGGTGCTCAGTACTCAGCGTGCTGGGTGCTCACTGCTCAGGGTGCTGGGTGCTCAGTCCTCAGGGTGCTCAGTGCTCAGGGTGCTGGGTGCTCAGTGCTCGGGGTGCTCGGTGCTCAGTGCTCGGGGTGCTGGGTGCTCAGTGCTCAGTGCTCAGGGTGTTGGGTGCTCAGTGCTCAGTGTTCAGGGTGCTGGGTGGTCAGTACTCAGGGTGCTGGTTGCTCAGTACTCAGGGTGCTGGGTGCTCAGTGCTCAGGGTGCTGTGTGCTCAGTACTCTCGGTGTTGGGTGCTCAGTACTCAGGGTGCTGGGTGCTCAGTGCTCAGGGTGCTGTGTGCTCAGTGCTCGGGGTGCTGGGTGCTCAGTGCTCAGGGTGCTGGGTGCTCAGTATTCAGGGTGCTGGGTGCTCAGTGCTCGGGGTGCTCGGTGCTCAGTACTCAAGGTGCTGGGTGCTCAGAGCTCAGGGTGCTGGGTGCTCAGTCCTCGGGGTGCTCCGTGCTCAGTGCTCAGTGTGCTGGGTGCTCAGTACTCAGGGTGCTCGGTGCTCAGTACTCAGGGTTCTCAGTGCTCAGGGTGCTGGGTGCTCAGTACTCAGGGTGCTCAGTGCTCAGTACTAGGGGTGCTGGTTGCTCAGTACTCAGGGTGCTCAGTGCTCAGTACTCGGGGTGCTGGGTGCTCAGTGCTCAGTGTGCTCAGTGCGCAGTGCTCGGGGTGCTGGGTGCTCAGTGCTCGGGGTGCTAGGTGCTCAGTACTCAGGGTGCTGTGTGCACAGTGCTCAGTACTCAGCGTGCTGGGTTCTCAGTGCTCAGAGTGTTGGGTGCTCAGTACTCAGGGTGCTGGTTGCTCAGTGCTCAGTGCTCAGAGTGCTCAGTGCTCAGGGTGCTCAGTGCTCAGGGTGCTGGGTGCTCAGGGTGCTGGGTGCTCAGTGCTCGGGGTGCTGGGTGCTCATTGCTCAGTGCTCAGGGTGCTGGGTGCTCAGTGCTCAGTGCTCAGGGTGCTGGGTGTTCAGTACTCAGGGTGCTCGGTGCTCAGTGCTCAGGGTGCTGGGTGCTCAGTACTCAAGGTGCTGGGTGCTCAGAGCTCAGGGTGCTGGGTGCTCAGTCCTCAGGGTGCTCAGTACTCAGGGTGCTCAGTGCTCAGTGCTCAGTACTCAGGGTGCTCAGTACTCAGGGTGCTGAGTGCTCAGTGCTCGGGGTGCTGGGTGCTCAGTACTCAGGATGCTGGGTGCTCAGTACTCGGGGTGCTGGGTGCTCAGTACTCAGTGTGCTGGGTGCTCAGTGCTCGGGGTGCTGGGTGCTCAGTGCTCAGGGTGATCGGTGCTCTGTGCTCAGGGTGCTGGGTGCTCAGTCCCCCGGGTGCTCAGTGCTCAGGGTGCTGGGTGCTCAGTACTCAGTGTGCTTGGTGCTCAGTACTCAGGGTGCTGGGTGCTCAGTGCTCAGGGTGCTGGGTGCTCAGTACTCTGGGTGTTGGGTGCTCAGTACTCAGGGTGCTGGGTGCTCCGTGCTCGGGGTGCTGGGTGCTCAGTGCTCAGGGTGCTGGGTGCTCAGTGCTCAGGGTGCTGGGTGCTCAGTACTCAGGGTGCTGGGTGCTCCGTGCTCGGGGTGCTGGGTGCTCCGTGCTCGGGGTGCTGGGTGCTCAGTGCTCGGGGTGCTGGGTGCTGAGTGCTCAGGGTGCTGGGTGCTCAGTGCTCGGGGTGCTCGGTGATCAGTGCTCAGGGTCCTGGGTGCTCAGTACTCATGGTGCTGGGTGCTTAGTACTCAGGGTGCTCAGTGATCAGTACACAGGGTGCTGGGTGCTCAGTGCTCGGGGTGCTGGGTGCTCAGTGCTCAGTACTCAGGGTGCTGGGTGCTCAGTGCTCGGGGTGCTGGGTGCTCAGTACTCAGCGTGCTGGGTGCTCAATACTCAGGGTGCTGGGTGCTCAGTGCTCAGGGTGCTGGTGTCACACTGCTCAGGGTGCTGGTTGCTCAGTGATTGGGGTGCTGGGTGCTTAGTACTCAGGGTGCTCAGTGCTCAGGGAGCTCGGTGCTCATTACTCAGGGTGCTGGGTGCTCAGTTCTCAGTGCTCGGGGTCCTGGGTGCTCCGTGCTCAGGGTGCTGGGTGCTCAGTGCTCTGGGTGCTTAGTGCTCAGTACTCAGGGTGCTGGGTGCTCAGTACTCATGGTGCTGGGTGCTCATTCTCAGGGTGCTAGGGGCTCAGTACTCAGGGTGCTGGGTGCTCAGTACTCAGGGTGCTCGGTTCTCAGTACTCAGGGTGCTGGGTGCTCAGTGCTCGGGGTTCTGGGTGCTCAGTACTCGGGGTGCTCAGTGCTCAGTACTCAGGGTGCTGGGTGCTCAGTACTCAGGGTGCTGGGTGCTCAGTGCTCGGGGTGCTCGGTGCTCAGTACTCGGGGTGCTGGGTGCTCAGTACTCAGGGTGCTGGGTGCTCAGTCCTCAGGGTGCTGGGTGTTCAGTGCTCGGGGTGCTGGGTGCTCAGTGCTGAGGGTGGTGCTGGGTGCTCAGTACTCAGGGTGCTGGGTGCTCATTGCTCAGGGTGCTGGGTGCTCAGTACTAAGGGTGCTGGGTGCTCAGTACTCAGGGTGCGCGGTGCTCAGTACTCAGGGTGCTGGGTGCTCAGTACTCAGGGTGCTGGGTGCTCAGTGCTCAGGGTGCTGGGTGCTCAGTGCTCAGGCTGCTGGGTGCTCAGTACTCAGGGTGCTGGGTGCTCAGTGCTCATGGTGATCGGTGCTCAGTACTCAGGGTGCTGGGTTCTCAGTGCTCGGGGTGCTGGGTGCTCAGTACACGGGGTGCTGGGTGCTCTGTACTCAGGGTGCTGGGTGCTCAGTGCTCGGGGTCCTAGGTGCTCAGTGCTCAGGGTGATCGATGCTCAGTACTCAGCGTGCTGGGTGCTCAGTGCTCAGAGTGTTGGGTGCTCAGTACTCAGGGTGCTGGGTGCTCAGTGCTCAGTGCTCAGGGTGCTCAGTGCTCAGGGTGCTCAGTGCTCAGGGTGCTGGGTGCTCAGGGTGCTGGGTGCTCAGTGCTCGGGGTGCTGGGTGCTCAGTGCTCAGTGCTCAGGGTGCTGGGTGCTCAGTGCTCAGTGCTCAGGGTGCTGGGTGTTCAGTACTCAGGGTGCTCGGTGCTCAGTGCTCAGGGTGCTGGGTGCTCAGTACTCAGGGTGCTGGGTGCTCAGTGCTCGGGGTGCTGGGTGCTCAGTGATCAGGGTGATCTGTGCTCACTACTCAGGGTGCTGGGTGCTCAGTGCTCCGGGTCCTGGGTGCTCAGTCCTCAGGGTGCTCGGTGCTCAGTGCTCAGTACTCAGGGTGCTCAGTACTCAGGGTGCTGGGTGCTCAGTGCTCGGGGTGCTGGGTGCTCAGTACTCAGGGTGCTGGGTGCTCAGTACTCGGGGTGCTGGGTGCTCAGTACTCAGGGTGCTGGGTGCTCAGTCCTCCGGGTGCTCAGTGCTCAGGGTGCTGGGTGCTCAGTACTCAGGGTGCTGGGTGCTCAGTACTCGGGGTGCTGGGTGCTCAGTGCTCAGGGTGATCGGTGCTCAGTGCTCAGGGTGCTGGGTGCTCAGTCCTCCGGGTGCTCAGTGCTCAGGGTGCTGGGTGCTCAGTCCTCCGGGTGCTCAGTGCTCAGGGTGCTGGGTGCTCAGTACTCAGGGTGCTGGGTGCTCAGTACTCGGGGTGCTGGGTGCTCAGTGCTCAGGGTGCTGGGTGCTCAGTACTCTGGGTGTTGGGTGCTCAGTACTCAGGGTGCTGGGTGCTCCGTGCTCGGGGTGCTGGCTGCTCAGTGCTCAGGGTGCTATGTGCTCAGTGCTCAGGGTGCTGGGTGCTCAGTACTCAGGGTGCTGGGTGCTTAGTGCTCGGGGTGCTCGGTGCTCAGTACTCAAGGTGCTGGGTGCTCAGTGCTCAGGGTGCTGGGTGCTCAGTCCTCGGGGTGCTCCGTGCTCAGGGTGCTGGGTGCTCAGTGCTCAGGGTGCTGGGTGCTCAGTGCTCGGGGTGCTGGGTGCTGAGTTCTCAGGGTGCTGGGTGCTCAGTGCTCGGGGTGCTCGGTGCTCAGTGCTCAGGGTCCTGGGTGCTCAGTACTCAGGGTGCTGGGTGCTTAGTACTCAGGGTGCTCAGTGCTCAGTACACAGGGTGCTGGGTGCTCAGTGCTCGGGGTGCTGGGTGCTCAGTGCTCAGTACTCAGGGTGCTGGTTGCTCAGTGCTCGGGGTGCTGGGTGCTCAGTACTCAGCATGCTGGGTGCTCAGTACTCAGGGTGCTGGGTGCTCAGTGCTCAGGGTGCTGGGTGCTCAGTGCTCAGGGTGCTGGGTGCTCAGTGATCGGGGTGCTGGGTGCTCAGTACTCAGGTTGCTCAGTGCTCGGGGAGCTCGGTGCTCAGTACTCAGTGTGCTGGGTGCTCAGTATTCAGTGCTCGCGGTCCTGGGTGCTCCGTGCTCGGGGTGCTGGGTTCTCAGTGCTCTGGGTGCTTAGTGCTCAATACTCCGGGTGCTGGGTGCTCAGTACTCATGGTGCTGCGTGCTCATTCTCAGGGTTCTAGGGGCTCAGTACTCAGGGTGCTGGGTGCTCAGTACTCAGGCTGCTCGGTTCTCAGTACTCAGGGTGCTGGGTGCTCATTCTCGGGGTGCTGGGTGCTCAGTGCTCGGGGTGCTGGGTGCTCAGTACTCAGGGTGCTGGGGGCTCAGTACTCAGGGTGCTGGGTGCTCAGTACTCAGGGTGATCTGTTCTCAGTACTCAGGTTGCTGGGTGCTCAGTGCTCGGGGTGCTGGGTGCTCAGTACTCGGGGTGCTGGGTGCTCAGTACTCAGGGTGCTGGGTGCTCAGTGCTCAGGGTGCTGGGTGCTCAGTGCTCGGGGTACTGGGTGCTCAGTGCTGAGGGTGGTGCTGGGTGCTCAGTACTCAGGGTGCTGGGTGCTCAGTACTCAGGGTGCTGGGTGCTCAGTGCTCGAGGTGCTCGGTGCTCAGTACTCGGGGTGCTGGGTGCTCAGTACTCAGGGTGCTGGGTGCTCAGTGCTCAGGGTGCTGGGTGCTCAGTGCTCGGGGTACTGGGTGCTCAGTGCTGAGGGTGGTGCTGGGTGCTCAGTACTCAGGGTGCTGGGTGCTCAGTGCTCAGGGTGCTGGGTGCTCAGTACTAAGGGTGCTGGGTGCTCAGTACTCAGGGTGCTCGGTGCTCAGTACTCAGGGTGCTGGGTGCTCAGTGCTCAGGGTGCTGGGTACTCAGTACTCAGGGTGCTGGGTGCTCAGTACTCAGGGTGCTGGGTGCTCAGTGCTCAGGGAGCTGGGTGCTCAGTGCTCAGGCTGCTGGGTGCTCAGTACTCAGGGTGCTGGGTGCTCAGTGCTCATGGTGATCAGTGCTCAGTACTCAGGGTGCTGGGTGCTCAGTGCTCCGGGTGCTGGGTGCTCAGTACACGGGGTGCTGGGTGCTCTGTACTCAGGGTGCTGGGTGCTCAGTCCTCGGGGTGCTCCGTGCTCAGTGCTCAGGGTGCTGGGTGCTCAGTACTCAGGGTGCTCGGTGCTCAGTACTCAGGGTTCTCAGTGCTCAGGGTGCTGGGTGCTCAGTACTCAGGGTGCTAAGTGCTCAGTACTAGGGGTGCTGGTTGCTCAGTACTCAGGGTGCTCAGTGCTCAGTACTCGGGGTGCTGGGTGCTCAGTGCTCAGTGTGCTCAGTGCGCAGTGCTCGGGGTGCTGGGTGCTCAGTGCTCGGGGTGCTAGGTGCTCAGTACTCAGGGTGCTGTGTGCACAGTGCTCAGTACTCAGCGTGCTGGGTTCTCAGTGCTCAGAGTGTTGGGTGCTCAGTACTCAGGGTGCTGGTTGCTCAGTGCTCAGTGCTCAGAGTGCTCAGTGCTCAGGGTGCTCAGTGCTCAGGGTGCTGGGTGCTCAGGGTGCTGGGTGCTCAGTGCTCGGGGTGCTGGGTGCTCATTGCTCAGTGCTCAGGGTGCTGGGTGCTCAGTGCTCAGTGCTCAGGGTGCTGGTTGTTCAGTACTCAGGGTGCTCGGTGCTCAGTGCTCAGGGTGTTGGGTGCTCAGTACTCAGGGTGCTGGGTGCTCAGTGCTCGGGGTGCTGGGTGCTCAGTGCTCAGGGTGATCAGTGCTCAGTACTCAGGGTGCTGGGTGCTCAGTGCTCAGGGTGCTGGGTGCTCAGTCCTCAGGGTGCTCAGTACTCAGGGTGCTCGGTGCTGGGTGCTCAGTACTCAGGGTGCTCAGTACTCAGGGTGCTGAGTGCTCAGTGCTCGGGGTGCTGGGTGCTCAGTACTCAGGATGCTGGGTGCTCAGTACTCGGGGTGCTGGGTGCTCAGTACTCAGTGTGCTGGGTGCTCAGTGCTCGGGGTGCTGGGTGCTCAGTGCTCAGGGTGATCGGTGCTCTGTGCTCAGGGTGCTGGGTGCTCAGTCCCCCGGGTGCTCAGTGCTCAGGGTGCTGGGTGCTCAGTCCTCAGTGTGCTGGGTGCTCAGTACTCAGGGTGCTGGGTGCTCAGTGCTCAGGGTGCTGGGTGCTCAGTACTCTGGGTGTTGGGTGCTCAGTACTCAGGGTGCTGGGTGCTCCGTGCTCGGGGTGCTGGGTGCTCAGTGCTCAGGGTGCTGGGTGCTCAGTGCTTAGGGTGCTGGGTGCTCTGTACTCAGGGTGCTGGGTGCTTAGTGCTCGGGGTGCTCGGTGCTCAGTACTCAAGGTGCTGGGTGCTCAGTGCTCAGGGTGCTGGGTGCTCAGTCCTCGGGGTGCTCAGGGTGCTGGGTGCTCAGTGCTCAGGGTGCTGGGTGCTCAGTGCTCGGGGTGCTGGGTGCTGAGTGCTCAGGGTGCTGGGTGCTCAGTGCTCGGGGTGCTCGGTGCTCAGTGCTCAGGGTCCTGGGTGCTCAGTACTCATGGTGCTGGGTGCTTAGTACTCAGGGTGCTCAGTGATCAGTACACAGGGTGCTGGGTGCTCAGTGCTCGGGGTGCTGGGTGCTCAGTGCTCAGTACTCAGGGTGCTGGGTGCTCAGTGCTCGGGGTGCTGGGTGCTCAGTACTCAGCGTGCTGGGTGCTCAATACTCAGGGTGCTGGGTGCTCAGTGCTCAGGGTGCTGGGTGCTCAGTGCTCAGGGTGCTGGGTGCTCAGTGATCGGGGTGCTGGGTGCTCAGTACTCAGGGTGCTCAGTGCTCGGGGAGCTCGGTGCTCAGTACTCAGTGTGCTGGGTGCTCAGTATTCAGTGCTCGCGGTCCTGGGTGCTCCGTGCTCGGGGTGCTGGGTTCTCAGTGCTCTGGGTGCTTAGTGCTCAATACTCCGGGTGCTGGGTGCTCAGTACTCATGGTGCTGCGTGCTCATTCTCAGGGTTCTAGGGGCTCAGTACTCAGGGTGCTGGGTGCTCAGTACTCAGGCTGCTCGGTTCTCAGTACTCAGGGTGCTGGGTGCTCATTCTCGGGGTGCTGGGTGCTCAGTGCTCGGGGTGCTGGGTGCTCAGTACTCAGGGTGCTGGGGGCTCAGTACTCAGGGTGCTGGGTGCTCAGTACTCAGGGTGATCTGTTCTCAGTACTCAGGTTGCTGGGTGCTCAGTGCTCGGGGTGCTGGGTGCTCAGTACTCGGGGTGCTGGGTGCTCAGTACTCAGGGTGCTGGGTGCTCAGTGCTCAGGGTGCTGGGTGCTCAGTGCTCGGGGTACTGGGTGCTCAGTGCTGAGGGTGGTGCTGGGTGCTCAGTACTCAGGGTGCTGGGTGCTCAGTACTCAGGGTGCTGGGTGCTCAGTGCTCGAGGTGCTCGGTGCTCAGTACTCGGGGTGCTGGGTGCTCAGTACTCAGGGTGCTGGGTGCTCAGTGCTCAGGGTGCTGGGTGCTCAGTGCTCGGGGTACTGGGTGCTCAGTGCTGAGGGTGGTGCTGGGTGCTCAGTACTCAGGGTGCTGGGTGCTCAGTGCTCAGGGTGCTGGGTGCTCAGTACTAAGGGTGCTGGGTGCTCAGTACTCAGGGTGCTCGGTGCTCAGTACTCAGGGTGCTGGGTGCTCAGTGCTCAGGGTGCTGGGTACTCAGTACTCAGGGTGCTGGGTGCTCAGTACTCAGCGTGCTGGGTGCTCAGTGCTCAGGGAGCTGGGTGCTCAGTGCTCAGGCTGCTGGGTGCTCAGTACTCAGGGTGCTGGGTGCTCAGTGCTCATGGTGATCAGTGCTCAGTACTCAGGCTGCTGGGTGCTCAGTGCTCCGGGTGCTGGGTGCTCAGTACACGGGGTGCTGGGTGCTCTGTACTCAGGGTGCTGGGTGCTCAGTCCTCGGGGTGCTCCGTGCTCAGTGCTCAGGGTGCTGGGTGCTCAGTACTCAGGGTGCTCGGTGCTCAGTACTCAGGGTTCTCAGTGCTCAGGGTGCTGGGTGCTCAGTACTCAGGGTGCTCAGTGCTCAGTACTAGGGGTGCTGGTTGCTCAGTACTCAGGGTGCTCAGTGCTCAGTACTCGGGGTGCTGGGTGCTCAGTGCTCAGTGTGCTCAGTGCGCAGTGCTCGGGGTGCTGGGTGCTCAGTGCTCGGGGTGCTAGGTGCTCAGTACTCAGGGTGCTGTGTGCACAGTGCTCAGTACTCAGCGTGCTGGGTTCTCAGTGCTCAGAGTGTTGGGTGCTCAGTACTCAGGGTGCTGGTTGCTCAGTGCTCAGTGCTCAGAGTGCTCATTGCTCAGGGTGCTCAGTGCTCAGGGTGCTGGGTGCTCAGGGTGCTGGGTGCTCAGTGCTCGGGGTGCTGGGTGCTCATTGCTCAGTGCTCAGGGTGCTGGGTGCTCAGTGCTCAGTGCTCAGGGTGCTGGTTGTTCAGTACTCAGGGTGCTCGGTGCTCAGTGCTCAGGGTGCTGGGTGCTCAGTACTCAGGGTGCTGGGTGCTCAGTGCTCGGGGTGCTGGGTGCTCAGTGCTCAGGGTGATCAGTGCTCAGTACTCAGGGTGCTGGGTGCTCAGTGCTCAGGGTGCTGGGTGCTCAGTCCTCAGGGTGCTCAGTACTCAGGGTGCTCGGTGCTCAGTGCTCAGTACTCAGGGTGCTCAGTACTCAGGGTGCTGAGTGCTCAGTGCTCGGGGTGCTGGGTGCTCAGTACTCAGGATGCTGGGTGCTCAGTACTCGGGGTGCTGGGTGCTCAGTACTCAGTGTGCTGGGTGCTCAGTGCTCGGGGTGCTGGGTGCTCAGTGCTCAGGGTGATCGGTGCTCTGTGCTCAGGGTGCTGGGTGCTCAGTCCCCCGGGTGCTCAGTGCTCAGGGTGCTGGGTGCTCAGTACTCAGTGTGCTGGGTGCTCAGTACTCAGGGTGCTGGGTGCTCAGTGCTCAGGGTGCTGGGTGCTCAGTACTCTGGGTATTGGGTGCTCAGTACTCAGGGTGCTGGGTGCTCCGTGCTCGGGGTGCTGGGTGCTCAGTGCTCAGGGTGCTGGGTGCTCAGTGCTTAGGGTGCTGGGTGCTCTGTACTCAGGGTGCTGGGTGCTTAGTGCTCGGGGTGCTCGGTGCTCAGTACTCAAGGTGCTGGGTGCTCAGTGCTCAGGGTGCTGGGTGCTCAGTCCTCGGGGTGCTCAGGGTGCTGGGTGCTCAGTGCTCAGGGTGCTGGGTGCTCAGTGCTCGGGGTGCTGGGTGCTGAGTGCTCAGGGTGCTGGGTGCTCAGTGCTCGGGGTGCTCGGTGCTCAGTGCTCAGGGTCCTGGGTGCTCAGTACTCATGGTGCTGGGTGCTTAGTACTCAGGGTGCTCAGTGATCAGTACACAGGGTGCTTTGTGCTCAGTGCTCGGGGTGCTGGGTGCTCAGTGCTCAGTACTCAGGGTGCTGGGTGCTCAGTGCTCGGGGTGCTGGGTGCTCAGTACTCAGCGTGCTGGGTGCTCAATACTCAGGGTGCTGGGTGCTCAGTGCTCAGGGTGCTGGTGTCACACTGCTCAGGGTGCTGGTTGCTCAGTGATTGGGGTGCTGGGTGCTTAGTACTCAGGGTGCTCAGTGCTCAGGGAGCTCGGTGCTCATTACTCAGGGTGCTGGGTGCTCAGTTCTCAGTGCTCGGGGTCCTGGGTGCTCCGTGCTCAGGGTGCTGGGTGCTCAGTGCTCTGGGTGCTTAGTGCTCAGTACTCAGGGTGCTGGGTGCTCAGTACTCATGGTGCTGGGTGCTCATTCTCAGGGTGCTAGGGGCTCAGTACTCAGGGTGCTGGGTGCTCAGTACTCAGGGTGCTCGGTTCTCAGTACTCAGGGTGCTGGGTGCTCAGTGCTCGGTGTGCTGGGTGCTCAGTGCTCAGTACTCAGGGTGCTGGGTGCTCAGTGCTCGGGGTGCTGGGTGCTCAGTACTCAGCGTGCTTGGTGCTCAATACTCAGGGTGCTGGGTGCTCAGTGCTCAGGGTGCTGGTGTCACACTGCTCAGGGTGCTGGTTGCTCAGTGATTGGGGTGCTGGGTGCTTAGTACTCAGGGTGCTCAGTGCTCAGGGAGCTCGGTGCTCATTACTCAGGGTGCTGGGTGCTCAGTTCTCAGTGCTCGGGGTCCTGGGTGCTCCGTGCTCAGGGTGCTGGGTGCTCAGTGCTCTGGGTGCTTAGTGCTCAGTACTCAGGGTGCTGGGTGCTCAGTACTCATGGTGCTGGGTGCTCATTCTCAGGGTGCTAGGGGCTCAGTACTCAGGGTGCTGGGTGCTCAGTACTCAGGGTGCTCGTTTCTCAGTACTCAGGGTGCTGGGTGCTCAGGGCTCGGGGTTCTGGGTGCTCAGTACTCGGGGTGCTCAGTGCTCAGTACTCAGGGTGCTGGGTGCTCAGTACTCAGGGTGCTGGGTGCTCAGTGCTCGGGGTGCTCGGTGCTCAGTACTCGGGGTGCTGGGTGCTCAGTACTCAGGGTGCTGGGTGCTCAGTCCTCAGGGTGCTGGGTGTTCAGTGCTCGGGGTGCTGGGTGCTCAGTGCTGAGGGTGGTGCTGGGTGCTCAGTACTCAGGGTGCTGGGTGCTCAGTGCTCAGGGTGCTGGGTGCTCAGTACTAAGGGTGCTGGGTGCTCAGTACTCAGGGTGCGCGGTGCTCAGTACTCAGGGTGCTGGGTGCTCAGTACTCAGGGTGCTGGGTGCTCAGTGCTCAGGGTGCTGGGTGCTCAGTGCTCAGGCTGCTGGGTGCTCAGTACTCAGGGTGCTGGGTGCTCAGTGCTCATGGTGATCGGTGCTCAGTACTCAGGGTGCTGGGTGCTCAGTGCTCGGGGTGCTGGGTGCTCAGTACACGGGGTGCTGGGTGCTCTGTACTCAGGGTGCTGGGTGCTCAGTGCTCGGGGTCCTAGGTGCTCAGTGCTCAGGGTGATCGGTGCTCAGTACTCAGCGTGCTGGGTGCTCAGTGCTCAGAGTGTTGGGTGCTCAGTACTCAGGGTGCTGGGTGCTCAGTGCTCAGTGCTCAGGGTGCTCAGTGCTCAGGGTGCTCAGTGCTCAGGGTGCTGGGTGCTCAGGGTGCTGGGTGCTCAGTGCTCGGGGTGCTGGGTGCTCAGTGCTCAGTGCTCAGGGTGCTGGGTGCTCAGTGCTCAGTGCTCAGGGTGCTGGGTGTTCAGTACTCAGGGTGCTCGGTGCTCAGTGCTCAGGGTGCTGTGTGCTCAGTACTCAGGGTGCTGGGTGCTCAGTGCTCGGGGTGCTTGGTGCTCAGTGATCAGGGTGATCTGTGCTCACTACTCAGGGTGCTGGGTGCTCCGTGCTCGGGGTGCTGGCTGCTCAGTGCTCAGGGTGCTATGTGCTCAGTGCTCAGGGTGCTGGGTGCTCAGTACTCAGGGTGCTGGGTGCTTAGTGCTCGGGGTGCTCGGTGCTCAGTACTCAAGGTGCTGGGTGCTCAGTGCTCAGGGTGCTGGGTGCTCAGTCCTCGGGGTGCTCCGTGCTCAGGGTGCTGGGTGCTCAGTGCTCAGGGTGCTGGGTGCTCAGTGCTCGGGGTGCTGGGTGCTGAGTTCTCAGGGTGCTGGGTGCTCAGTGCTCGGGGTGCTCGGTGCTCAGTGCTCAGGGTCCTGGGTGCTCAGTACTCAGGGTGCTGGGTGCTTAGTACTCAGGGTGCTCAGTGCTCAGTACACAGGGTGCTGGGTGCTCAGTGCTCGGGGTGCTGGGTGCTCAGTGCTCAGTACTCAGGGTGCTGGTTGCTCAGTGCTCGGGGTGCTGGGTGCTCAGTACTCAGCATGCTGGGTGCTCAGTACTCAGGGTGCTGGGTGCTCAGTGCTCAGGGTGCTGGGTGCTCAGTGCTCAGGGTGCTGGGTGCTCAGTGATCGGGGTGCTGGGTGCTCAGTACTCAGGGTGCTCAGTGCTCGGGGAGCTCGGTGCTCAGTACTCAGTGTGCTGGGTGCTCAGTATTCAGTGCTCGCGGTCCTGTGTGCTCCGTGCTCGGGGTGCTGGGTTCTCAGTGCTCTGGGTGCTTAGTGCTCAATACTCCGGGTGCTGGGTGCTCAGTACTCATGGTGCTGCGTGCTCATTCTCAGGGTTCTAGGGGCTCAGTACTCAGGGTGCTGGGTGCTCAGTACTCAGGCTGCTCGGTTCTCAGTACTCAGGGTGCTGGGTGCTCATTCTCGGGGTGCTGGGTGCTCAGTGCTCGGGGTGCTGGGTGCTCAGTACTCAGGGTGCTGGGGGCTCAGTACTCAGGGTGCTGGGTGCTCAGTACTCAGGGTGATCTGTTCTCAGTACTCAGGTTGCTGGGTGCTCAGTGCTCGGGGTGCTGGGTGCTCAGTACTCGGGGTGCTGGGTGCTCAGTACTCAGGGTGCTGGGTGCTCAGTGCTCAGGGTGCTGGGTGCTCAGTGCTCGGGGTACTGGGTGCTCAGTGCTGAGGGTGGTGCTGGGTGCTCAGTACTCAGGGTGCTGGGTGCTCAGTACTCAGGGTGCTGGGTGCTCAGTGCTCGAGGTGCTCGGTGCTCAGTACTCGGGGTGCTGGGTGCTCAGTACTCAGGGTGCTGGGTGCTCAGTGTTCAGGGTGCTGGGTGCTCAGTGCTCGGGGTACTGGGTGCTCAGTGCTGAGGGTGGTGCTGGGTGCTCAGTACTCAGGGTGCTGGGTGCTCAGTGCTCAGGGTGCTGGGTGCTCAGTACTAAGGGTGCTGGGTGCTCAGTACTCAGGGTGCTCGGTGCTCAGTACTCAGGGTGCTGGGTGCTCAGTGCTCAGGGTGCTGGGTACTCAGTACTCAGGGTGCTGGGTGCTCAGTACTCAGGGTGCTGGGTGCTCAGTGCTCAGGGAGCTGGGTGCTCAGTGCTCAGGCTGCTGGGTGCTCAGTACTCAGGGTGCTGGGTGCTCAGTGCTCATGGTGATCAGTGCTCAGTACTCAGGGTGCTGGGTGCTCAGTGCTCCGGGTGCTGGGTGCTCAGTACACGGGGTGCTGGGTGCTCTGTACTCAGGGTGCTGGGTGCTCAGTCCTCGGGGTGCTCCGTGCTCAGTGCTCAGGGTGCTGGGTGCTCAGTACTCAGGGTGCTCGGTGCTCAGTACTCAGGGTTCTCAGTGCTCAGGGTGCTGGGTGCTCAGTACTCAGGGTGCTCAGTGCTCAGTACTAGGGGTGCTGGTTGCTCAGTACTCAGGGTGCTCAGTGCTCATTACTCGGGGTGCTGGGTGCTCAGTGCTCAGTGTGCTCAGTGCGCAGTGCTCGGGGTGCTGGGTGCTCAGTGCTCGGGGTGCTAGGTGCTCAGTACTCAGGGTGCTGTGTGCACAGTGCTCAGTACTCAGCGTGCTGGGTTCTCAGTGCTCAGAGTGTTGGGTGCTCAGTACTCAGGGTGCTGGTTGCTCAGTGCTCAGTGCTCAGAGTGCTCAGTGCTCAGGGTGCTCAGTGCTCAGGGTGCTGGGTGCTCAGGGTGCTGGGTGCTCAGTGCTCGGGGTGCTGGGTGCTCATTGCTCAGTGCTCAGGGTGCTGGGTGCTCAGTGCTCAGTGCTCAGGGTGCTGGTTGTTCAGTACTCAGGGTGCTCGGTGCTCAGTGCTCAGGGTGCTGGGTGCTCAGTACTCAGGGTGCTGGGTTCTCAGTGCTCGGGGTGCTGGGTGCTCAGTGCTCAGGGTGATCAGTGCTCAGTACTCAGGGTGCTGGGTGCTCAGTGCTCAGGGTGCTGGGTGCTCAGTCCTCAGGGTGCTCAGTACTCAGGGTGCTCGGTGCTCAGTGCTCAGTACTCAGGGTGCTCAGTACTCAGGGTGCTGAGTGCTCAGTGCTCGGGGTGCTGTTTGCTCAGTACTCAGGATGCTGGGTGCTCAGTGCTCAGGGTGCTGGGTGCTCAGTACTCAGGGTGCTGGGTGCTAATTCTCGGGGTGCTGGGTGCTCAGTGCTCGGGGTGCTGTTTGCTCAGTACTCGGGGTGCTGGGTGCTCAGTGCTCAGGATGCTGGGTGCTCAGTGATCAGGGTGCTGGGTGCTCAGTGCTCAGGGTGCTCAGTGCTCAGTACTCAGGGTGCTGGGTGCTCAGTACTCAGGGTGAGGACCGAGCACCCTGAGCACTGAGCACCCAGCACAATGAGTACTGAGCATCAAGCACCCTGAGCACTGAGCACCCAGCACCCTGAGCACTGAGCACACAGCACCCTGAGCCCTGAGCACCCAGCACCCTGAGCACTGAGCACCCAGCACCCTGAGTACTGAGCACCCAACGTACTGAGCACCGAGCACCCCGAGCACTGAGCACCCAGCACCCTGAGTACTGAGCACCCAGCACACCGAGCACTGAGCACCCAGCACCCTGAGTACTGAGCACCGAGCACCCTGAGTACTGATCACACAGCACCCCGAGCACTGAGCACCCAGCACCCAGAGTACTGAGCACCCAGCACTGAGCACCCAGCACCCTGAGTACTGAGCACCCAGCACCCTGAGAACTGAGCACCGAGCACCCCGAGCACTGAGCACCGGGCACCCCGAGCACTGAGCACCCAGCACCCTGAGTACTGAGCACCCAGCACCCTGAGTACTGAGCACTGAGCACCCTGAGCACTGAGCACCCAGCACCCTGAGCAATGAGCACCCAGCATCCTGAGCACTGAGTACTGAGCACCCAGCACCCTGAGCACTGAGCACCCAGCACCCTGAGCACTGAGCACCCAGCACCCTGAGTACTGAGCACCCAGCACCCCAAACACTGAGCACCGAGCACCCTGAGAACTGAGCACTGAGCACCCTGAGTACAGAGCACCCAGCACCATGAATACTGAGCACCGAGTACCCAGAGTACTGAGCAACCTGAGTACTGAGCACCCAGCACCCCGAGAATGAGCACACAGCACCATGAGTACTGAGCACCGAGCACCCTGAGCACTGAGCAGACAGCACCCTGAGTACTGAGCACCAAGCACCCTGAGTACTAAGCACCCAGTACCCTGAGTTCTGAGCACCCAGCACCCTGAGCACTGAGCACACTGAGTACTGAGCAACCAGCACCCTGAGCACTGAGCACCCAGCACACCGAGCACTGAGGACCCAGCAGCACGAGCACTGAGCAGGCAGCACCCTGATTACTGAGCACCCAGCACCCTGAGCACTGAGGACCCAGCACCCCGAGCACTGAGCACCCAGCACGCTGAGTACTGAGCACTGAGCACCCAGCACCCTGAGTACTGAGCACCCAGCACCCCGAGCACTGAGCACCGAGCACCCTGATTACTGAGCACCCAGCACCCTGAGCACTGAGCACGGAGCACCCCGAAGACTGAGCACCCAGCACCGCTAGCACTGAGCAACCAGCACCTTGAGTACTGAGCACCGAGCACCCCGAGCACTGAGCACCCAGCACCCTAAGTACTGAGCACCCAGCACCCTGAGCACTGAGCACCCAGCACCCCGAGCACTGAGCACCCAGCACCCTGAGTACTGAGCACCCAGCACCCCGAGCACTGAGCACCCAGCACCCTGAGCACTGAGCACCCAGCACCCTGAGTACTGAGCACCGAGCACCCTGAGCACTGAGCACCCAGCACCCTGAGTACTGAGCACCCAGCACCCTGAGTACTGAGCACTGAGCAAACTGAGCACTGAGCACCCAGCACCCCGATCACTGAGCACCCAGCACCCTGAGTACTGAGCACTCAGCACCCTGAGTACTGAGCACCGAGCACCCCGAGCACTGAGCACCCAGCACCCTGAGCACGGAGCACCCCGAGGACTGAGCACCCAGCACCCTGAGCACTGAGCACACAGCACCTTGAGTACTGAGCACCGAGCACCTCGAGCACTGAGCACCCAGCACCCTGAGTACTGAGCACTCAGCACCATGAGCACTGAGCACCCAGCACCCTGAGCACTGAGCACCCAGCACCCCGAGCACTGAGCACCCTTCACCCTGAGTACTGAGCATCCAACACCCAGAGTACTGAGCACCCAGCACCCTGAGCACTGAGCACCCAGCACCCTGAGCACTGAGCACCCAGCACCCCGAGCACTGAGCATGCAGCACACTGAGTACTGAGAACCCAGCACCCCGAGCACTGAGCACCCAGCACCCTGAGTACTGAGCACCCTGAGTACTGAGCACCGATCACCCTGAGCACTGAGCACCCAGCACTGAGCACCCAGCACGCTGAGTACTGAGCACCCAGCACTGAGCACCCAGCACCCTGAGTACTGAGCACCCAGCACCCTGAGTACTGAGCACTGAGCACACTGAGCACTGAGCAACCAGCACCCTGAGCACTGAGCACCCCGCATCCTGAGCACTGAGTACTGAGCACCCAGCACCCTGAGCACTGAGCACCCAGCACCCTGAGTACTGAGCACCCAGCACCCCAAACAATGAGCACCGAGCACCCTGAGATCTGAGCACCGAGCACCCTGAGCACTGAGCACACAGCACAATGAGTACTGAGCATCAAGCACCCTGAGCACTGAGCACCCAGAACCCTGAGCATTGAGCACACAGCACCCTGAGCCCTGAGCACCCAGCACCCTGAGCACTGAGCACCCAGCACCCTGAGTACTGAGCACCCAACGTACTGAGCACCGAGCACCGCGAGCACTGAGCACCCAGCACACTGAGTACTGAGCACCCAGCACACCGAGCACTGAGCACCCAGCACCCTGAGTACTGAGCACCGAGCACCCTGAGTACTGATCACCCAGCACCCTGAGTACTGAGCACCCAGCACCCTGAGTACTGAGCACTGAGCACCATGAGCACTGAGCACCCAGCACCCTGAGCACTGAGCACCCAGCATCCTGAGCAATGAGTACTGAGCACCCAGCACCCTGAGCACTGAGCACCCAGCACCCTGAGCACTGAGCACCCAGCACCCTGAGTACTGAGCACCTAACACCCCAAACACTGAGCACCGAGCACCCTGAGAACTGAGCACCGAGCACCCTGAGTACAGAGCACCCAGCACCATGAGTACTGAGCACCGAGTACCCAGAGTACTGAGCAACCTGAGTACTGAGCACCAAGCACCCCGAGATTGAGCACCCAGCACCATGAGTACTGAGCACCGAGCACCCTGAGCACTGAGCACCCAGCACCCTGAGTACTGAGCACCAAGCACCCTGAGTACTGAGCAACCAGCACCCTGAGTTCTGAGCACCCAGCACCCTGAGCACGGAGCACACTGAGTACTGAGCAAACAGCACCCTGAGCACTGAGCACCCAGCAACCCGAGCACTGAGCACACAGCACCCCGAGCACTGAGCACTGAGCACCCTGTGCACTGAGCACCGAGCACCCTGAGTACTGAGCACTGAGCACCCTGAGCACTGAGCACCCAGCACCCTGAGTACTGAGCACCCAACACCCCGAGCACTGAGCACCCAGCACCCTGAGTACTGAGCACCCTGAGTACTGAGCACTGAGCACCGAGCACCCTGAGTACTGAGCACCTTGAGGACTGAGCACCCAGCACCCTGTGCACTGAGCACCCAGCACCCTGAGTACTGAGCACCAATCACCCTGAGCACTGAGCACCCAGCACCCCGAGCACGGAGCACCCAGGACCCCAAGCACTGAGTACTGAGCACCCAGCACCCTGAGTACTGAGCACCGAGCTCCCCGAGCACTGAGCACCCTGAGTACTGAGCACCCAGCACCCCGATCACTGAGCACCCAGCACCCTGAGCACTGAGTACCCAGCACCCTGAGCACTGAGCGCCCAGTTCCCTGAGTACTGAGCACCCAGCACGCTGAGTACTGAGCACCCAGCACCCCGAGCACTGAGCACCCAGCACCCTGAGTACTGAGCACTGAGCACCCAGCACCCCGAGCACTGAGCACCCAGGACCCTGTTTACTGAGCACCCAGCACACCGAGCACTGAGCACCCAGCACCCTGAGCACTGAGCACCCAGCACCCCGAGTACTGAGCACCCAGCACCCTGAGTACTGAGCACCGAGCACCCCGAGCAATGAGCACCCAGCACCCTGAGTACTGAGCACTGAGCACCCAGCACCCCGAGAACTGAGCACCCAGCACCCTGAGTACTGAGCACCCCGCACCCTGAGCACTGAGCACCCAGCACCCTGAGCACTGAGCACCCAGCACCCTGAGTACTGAGCGCCCAGCACCCTGAGCACTGAGCACCTGGCACCCTGAGTACTGAGCACTCAGCACCCTGAGTACTGAGCACCGAGCACCCCGAGCACTGAGCACCCAGCACCCTGAGCACGGAGCACGCCGAGGACTGAGCACCCAGCACCCTGAGCACTGAGCACCCAGCACCTTGACTACTGAGCACCGAGCACCTCGAGCACTGAGCACCCAGCACCCTGAGTACTGAGCACCCAGCACCATGAGCACTTAGCACCCAGCACCCTGAGCACTGAGCACCCAGCACCCAGAGTACTGAGCACCCAGCACAGAGCACCCAGCACCCTGAGTACTGAGCACCCAGCACCCTGAGAACTGAGCACTGAGCACCCTGAGCACTGAGCACCCAGCACCCTGAGTACTGAGCACCCAGCACCCTGAGTACTGAGCACTGAGCACCCTGAGCACTGAGCACCCAGCACCCTGAGCAATGAGCACCCAGCATCCTGAGCACTGAGTACTGAGCACCCAGCACCCTGAGCACTGAGCACCCAGCACCCTGAGCACTGAGCACCCAGCACCCTGAGTACTGAGCACCCAGCACCCCAAACACTGAGCACCGAGCACCCTGAGAACTGAGCACCGAGCACCCTGAGTACCGAGCACCCAGCACCATGAGTACTGAGCACCGAGTACCCAGAGTACTGAGCAACCTGAGTACTGAGCACCCAGCACCCCGAGAATGAGCACCCAGCACCATGAGTACTGAGCACCGAGCACCCTGAGCACTGAGCAGACAGCACCCTGAGTACTGAGCACCAAGCACCCTGAGTACTAAGCACCCAGCACCCTGAGTTCTGAGCACCCAGCACCCTGAGCACTGAGCACACTGAGTACTGAGCAACCAGCACCCTGAGCACTGAGCACCCAGCACACCGAGCACTGAGCACACAGCACCCCGAGCACTGAGCACTGAGCACCCTGTGCACTGAGCACCGAGCACCCTGAGTACTGAGCACTGATCACCCTGAGCACTGAGCACCCAGCACCCTGAGTACTGAGCACCCAGCACCCTGAGCACTGAGGACCCAGCAGCACGAGCACTGAGCACCCAGCACCCTGATTACTGAGCACCCAGCACCCTGAGCACTGAGGACCCAGCACCCCGAGCACTGAGCACCCAGCACGCTGAGTACTGAGCACTGAGCACCCAGCACCCTGAGTACTGAGCACCCAGCACCCTGATTACTGAGCACCCAGCACCCTGAGCACTGAGCACGGAGCACCCCGAGGACTGAGCACCCAGCACCGTTAGCACTGAGCAACCAGCACCTTGAGTACTGAGCACCGAGCACCCCAAGCACTGAGCACCCAGCACCCTAAGTACTGAGCACCCAGCACCCTGAGCACTGAGCACCCAGCACCCCGAGCACTGAGCACCCAGCACCCTGAGTACTGAGCACCCAGCACCCCGAGCACTGAGCACCCAGCACCCTGAGCACTGAGCACCCAGCACACTGAGTACTGAGCACCCAGCACCCTGAGTACTGAGCACCCAGCACCCTGAGTACTGAGCACTGAGCAAACTGAGCACTGAGCACCCAGCACCCCGAGCACTGAGCACCCAGCACCCTGAGTACTGAGCACCCGGAACCCTGAGTACTGAGCACTCAGCACCCTGAGTACTGAGCACCGAGCACCCCGAGCACTGAGCACCCAGCACCCTGAGCACGGAGCACCCCGAGGACTGAGCACCCAGCACCCTGAGCACTGAGCACCCAGCACCTTGAGTACTGAGCACCGAGCACCTCGAGCACTGAGCACCCAGCACCCTGAGTACTGAGCACCCAGCACCCTGAGCACTGAGCACCCAGCACACTGAGCACTGAGCACCCAGCACCCCGAGCACTGAGCACCCTTCACCCTGAGTACTGAGCATCCAACACCCAGAGTACTGAGCACCCAGCACCCTGAGCACTGAGCACCCAGCACCCTGAGCACTGAGCACCCAGCACCCCGAGCACTGAGCATGAAGCACACTGAGTACTGAGAACCCAGCACCCCGAGCCCTGAGCACCCAGCACCCTGAGTACTGAGCACCCTGAGTACTGAGCACCGATCACCCTGAGCACTGAGCACCCAGCACTGAGCACCCAGCACGCTGAGTACTGAGCACCCAGCACTGAGCACCCAGCACCCTGAGTACTGAGCACCCAGCACCCTGAGAACTGAGCACCGAGCACCCCGAGCACTGAGCACCGGGCACCCCGAGCACTGAGCACCCAGCACCCTGAGTACTGAGCACCCAGCACCCTGAGTACTGAGCACTGAGCACCCTGAGCACTGAGCACCCAGCACCCTGAGCACTGAGCACCCAGCATCCTGAGCACTGAGTACTGAGCACCCAGCACCCTGAGCACTGAGCACCCAGCACCCTGAGTACTGAGCACCCAGCACCCCAAACAATGAGCACCGAGCACCCTGAGATCTGAGCACCGAGCACCCTGAGCACTGAGCACACAGCACAATGAGTACTGAGCATCAAGCACCCTGAGCACTGATCATCCAGCACCCCGTGTACTGAGCACCCAGCACCCTGAGTACTGAGCACCCTGAGGACTGAGCACCGATCACCCTGAGCACTGAGCACCCAGCACCCTGAACATTGAGCACCCAGCACCCTGAGTAATGAGCACCCTGAGGACTGAGCACCAATCACCCTGAGCACTGAGCACCCAGCACCCTGAGTACTGAGCACCCAGCACCCTGAGTACTGAGCACCCTGAAGACTGAGCACCGATCACCCTGAGCACTGAGCACCCAGCACCCTGAGTACTGAGCACCCTGAGGACTGAGCACCGATCACCCTGAGCACTGAGCACCCAGCACCCTGAGTACTGAGCACCCAGCAACCTGAGTACTGAGCACCGAGCACCCCGAGTACTGAGCACACAGCACCCTGAGCACTGAGCACCCAGCACCCCGAGCACTGAGCATGCTGCACACTGAGTACTGAGCACCCAGCACCCCGAGCCCTGAGCACCCAGCACCCTGAGTACTGAGCACCCTGTGTACTGAGCACCGATCACCCTGAGCACTGAGCACCCAGCACCCTGAGTGCTGAGCACATAGCACCCTGAGCACTGAGCACCCAGCACCCTGAGTACTGAGCACCCAGTACCCTGAGCACTGAGCACCCAGTACCCTGAGTACTGAGCACCGAGCACCCTGAGCACTGAGCACCCAGCTCCCTGAGAACTGAGCACCCAGCACCCTGAGTACTGAGCACCCAGCACCCTGAGCACTGAGCACCCAGCACCCTGAGCACTGAGCACCCAGCACCCTGAGTTCTGAGCACCCAGCACCCTGAGCACTGAGCACGGAGCACCCCGAGGACTGAGCACCCAGCACCGTGAGCACTGAGCAGCCAGCACCTTGAGTACTGAGCACCCAGCACCCTGAGCACTGAGCACCCAGCACCCTGAGTACTGAGCACCCAGCACCCCGAGCACTGAGCAACCAGCACCCCGAGCACTGAGCTCCCAGCACCCCGAGAATGAGCACCCAGCACCCTGAGTACTGAGAACCCAGCACCCTGAGTACTGAGCACCCAGCACGCTGAGCACTGAGCACCCAGCACCCCGAGTACTGAGCAAACAGCACCCAGAGCACTGAGCACCGAGCACCCCGAGAATGAGCACCCAGCACCCTGAGTACTGAGCACCCAGCACCCTGAGTACTGAGCACCCAGCACCCCGAGCACTGAGCACCCTGAGTATTGAGCACCCAGCACCCTGAGTACTGATCACTAAGCACCCAGAGCGCTGAGCACCCAGCCCCCCAAGCACGGAGCACCCAGGACCGCGAGCACTGAGTACTGAGCACCCAGCACCCTGAGTACTGAGCACCGAGCTCCCCGAGAACTGAGCACCCTGAGTACTGAGCACCCAGCACGCCGATCACAGAGCACCCAGCACCCTCAGTACTGAGCACCCAGCACCCCGAGTACTGAGCACCCAGCAACCTGAGTACTGAGCACCCTGAGGACTGAGCACCGATCACCCTGAGCACTGAGCACCCAGCACCGCGAACACTGAGCACCCAGCACCCTGAGTACTGAGCACCCTGAGGACTGAGCACCAATCACCCTGAGCACTGAGCACCCAGCACCCTGAGTACTGAGCACCCAGCACCCTGAGTACTGAGCACCGAGCACCCCGAGTACTGAGCACACAGCACCCTGAGCACTGAGCACCCAGCACCCCGAGCACTGAGCATGCTGCACACTGAGTACTGAGCACCCAGCACCCCGAGCCCTGAGCACCCAGCACCCTGAGTACTGAGCACCCTGAGTACTGAGCACCGATCACCCTGAGCACTGAGCACCCAGCACCCTGAGTACTGAGCACCCAGCACTCTGAGCACTGAGCACCCAGCACCCTGAGTACTGAGTGCTCGATGCTCAGTACGTTGGGTGCTCAGTACTCAGGGTGCTGGGTGCTCAGTGCTCAGGGTGCTGGGTGCTCAGTGCTCAGGGTGCTGGGTGCTCAGTGCTCAGGGTGCTTGATGCTCAGTACTCAGGGTGCTGGGTGCTCAGTGCTCAGGGTGATGGGTGCTCAGTGCTCGGGGTGCTGGGTGCTCAGTACTCAGGGTGCTGGGTGCTCAGTACTCAGGGTGCTCAGTGCTCAGTGCTCGGGGTGCTGGGTGCTCAGTGCACAGGGTGCTCAGTGCTCAGTGCTCAGTACTCAGGGTGCTGGGTGCTCAGTACTCAGGGTGCTGGGTGCTCATTGCTCAGTGCTCAGTACTCAGGGTGCTGGGTGCTCAGTACTCAGCGTGCTGGGTCCTCAGTGCTCAGGATCCTCGGTGCTCAGTACTCATGGTGCTCAGTGCTCAGTACTCAGCGTGCTTTGTGCTCAGTGCTCAGGGTCCTGGGTGCTCAGTGTTCAGTATGCTCGGTGCTCAGTACTCTTGTTGCTGGGTGCTCAGTGCTCAGGGTGCTGGGTGCTCAGTACGCAGGGTGCTCAGTACTCAGTACTCAGGGTGCTGGGTGCTCAGTGCTTGGGGTGCTGGGTGCTCAGTGCTCAGGGTGCTGGGTGCTCAGTGCTCGGGGTGCAGGGTGCTCAGTACTCCGGATGCTCGGTGCTCAGTACTCAGGGTGCTGGGTGCTCAGTGCTCAGGGTGCTGGGTGCTCAGTACTTAGTGTGCTCAGTACTCAGTACTCAGGGTGCTGGGTGCTCAGTGCTTGGGGTGCTGGGTGCTCAGTGCTCAGGGTGCTGGGTGCTCAGTACTTAGGGTGCTGGGAGCTCAGTGCTCAGGGTGCTCGGTGCTCAGTACTCAAGGTGCTGGCTGCTCAGTGCTCACGGTGCTGGGTGCTCAGTCCTCGGGGTGCTCCGTGCTCAGTGCTCAGGGTGCTGGGTGCTCAGTACTCAGGGTGCTCGGTGCTCAGTACTAAGGGTGCTCAGTGCTCAGTACTCAGGGTGCTCAGTGCTCAGTGCTCGGGGTGCTGGGTGCTCAGTGCTCGGGGTGCTGGGTGCTCAGTACTCAGGGTGTTGGGTGCTCAGTACTCAGGGTGCTCAGTGCTCGGGGTGCTGGGTGCTCAGTACTCAGGGTGCTGGGTGCTCAGTACTCAGGGTGCTGGGTGCTCATTCTCGGGGTGCTGGGTGCTCAGTGCTCGGGGTGCTGTTTGCTCAGTACTCGGGGTGCTGGGTGCTCAGTGCTCAGCGTGCTGGGTGCTCAGTACTCAGGGTGCTCGGTTCTCAGTACTCAGGCTGCTGGGTGCTCATTCTCGGGGTGCTGGGTGCTCAGTGCTCGGGGTGCTGGGTGCTCAGTGCTCGGGGTGCTGGGTGCTCAGTCCTCAGGGTGCTGGGTGCTCAGTACTCAGGGTGTTGGGTGCTCAGTGCTCGGGGTGCTCGGTGCTCAGCACTCAGGGTGCTGGGTGCTCAGTACTCGGGGTGCTGGGTGCTCAGTGCTCAGGGTGCGGGGTGCTCAGTGCTCGGGGTGCTGGGTGCTCAGTACCCAGGGTGCTTTGTGCTCAGTGCTCAGGGGGCTGGGTGCTCAGTACTCAGGGTGCTGGGTGCTCAGTACTCACGGTGCTGGGTGCTCAGTACTCGGGGTGCTGGGTGCTCATTACTCAGGGTGCTGGGTGCAAAGTGCTTGGGGTGCTCGGTGCTCAGTACTCTTGGTGCTGGGTGCTCATTACTCAGGGTGCTGGGTGCTCAGTGCTCAGGGTGCTCAGTGCTCAGTTCTCAGTACTCAGGGTGCTGGGTTCTCAGTACTCAGCGTGCTGGGTGCTCAGTGCTCAGGGTCCTCGGTGCTCAGTACTCAGGGTGCTCGGTGCTCAGTACACTTGTTGCAGGGTGCTCAGTACTAAGGGTTTTGGGTGCTCTGTGCTCGGGGTGCTCGGTGCTCAGTGCTCAGGATGCTCGGTGCTCAGTACTCTTGGTGCTGGGTGCTCAGTACTCAGGGTGCTGGGTGCTCCGTGCTCGGGGTGCTCGGTGCTCAGTACTCAGGGTGCTGGGTGCTCAGTGCTCAGGGTGCTGGGTGCTCAGTACTCAGTACTCAGGGTGCTGGGTGCTCAGTGCTTGGGGTGCTGGGTGCTCAGTGCTCAGGGTACTGGGTGCTCAGTGTTCGGGGTACAGGGTGCTCAGTGCTCGGGGTGCTGGGTACTCAGTGCTCAGGGTGCTGGGTGCTCAGTACTTAGAGTGCTGGGTGCTCAGTGCTCGGGGTGCTCAGTGCTCAGTACTCAAGGTGCTGGCTGCTCAGTGCTCACGGTGCTGGGTGCTCAGTCCTCGGGGTGCTCCGTGCTCAGTGCTCAGGGTGCTGGGTGCTCAGTACTCAGGGTGCTCGGTGCTCAGTACTAAGGCTGCTCAGTGCTCAGTACTCAGGGTGCTCAGTGCTCAGTGCTCGGGGTGCTGGGTGCTCAGTGCTCGGGGTCCTGGGTGTTCAGTACTCGGGGTGCTGGGTGCTCAGTACTCAGGGTGCTGGGTGCTCAGTGCTCGGGGTGCTTGGTGCTCAGTACGTTGGGTGCTCAGTACTCAGGGTGCTGGGTGCTCAGTGCTCAGGGTGCTGGGTGCTCAGTGCTCAGGGTGCTGGGTGCTCAGTGCTCAGGGTGCTGGGTGCTCAGTACTCAGGGTGCTGGGTGCTCAGTTCTCAGGGTGCTGGGTGCTCAGTGCTCAGGGTGCTCGGTGCTCAGTACTCAGGGTACTGGGTGCTCAGTACTCAGAGTGCTCAGTGCTCAGTACTCAGGGTGCTCAGTGCTCAGTGCTCGGGGTGCCCGGTGCTCAGTGCTCAGGGTGCTGGGTGCTCAGTACTCAGGGTGCTGGGTGCTCAGTACTCACTGTGCTGGGTGCTCAGTACTCGGGGTGCTGGGTGCTCATTACTCAGGGTGCTGGGTGCTCAGTACTCAGGGTGCTCAGTACTCAGGGTGCTGGGTGCTCACTACTCGGGGTGCTCGGTGCTCAGTACTCAGGGTGCTTGGTGCTCAGTACCCAGGGTGCTGGGTGCTCAGTACTCAGGGTGCTCGGTGCTCAGTACTCAGGGTGCTGGGTGCTCAGTGCTCAGGGTGCTGGGTGCTCAGTACTCAGGGTGCTCGGTGCTCAGTACTCAGGGTGCTGGGTGCTCAGTGCTCAGGGTGCTGGGTGCTCAGTACTCAGGGTGATCAGTACTCAGGGTGCTGGGTGCTCAGTGCTCGGGTTGCTGGGTGCTCAGTGCTCAGGGTGATCGGTGCTCAGTACTCAGGATGCTGGGTGCTCAGTACTCAGGGTGCTCAGTACTCAGGGTGCTGGGTGCTCAGTACTCAGGGTGCTCAGTACTCAGGGTGCTGGGTGCTCAGTGCTCAGGGTGCTCCGTGCTCAGTGCTCGGAGTGCTGGGTGCTCAGTACTCAGGGTGCTGGGTGCTCAGTACTCAGGGTGCTGGGTGCTCAGTGCTCGGGGTGCTGGGTGCTCAGTGCTCAGGGTGCTGGATGCTCAGTATTTAGGGTGCTGGGTGCTCAGTGCTCGGGGTGCTCGGTGCTCAGTACTCAAGGTGCTGGGTGCTCAGTGCTCACGGTGCTGGGTGCTCAGTCCTCGGGGTGCTCCGTGCTCAGTGCTCAGGGTGCTGGGTGCTCAGTACTCAGGGTGCTCGGTGCTCAGTACTAAGGGTGCTAAGTGCTCAGTGCTCGGGGTGCTGGGTGCTCAGTGCTCCTTGTGCTGGGTGCTCAGTACTCAGGGTGCTGGGTTCTCAGTGCTCAGGGTGCTGGGTGCTCAGTACTCAGTGCTCAGGATGCTGGGTGCTCAGTGCTCAGGGTGCTCAGTGCTCAGTACTCAGTACTCAGGGTGCTGGGTGCTCAGTACTCAGGGTGCTGGGTGCTCAGTGCTCGGGGTGCCCGGTGCTCAGTGCTCGGGGAGCTGGGTGCTCAGTACTCAGGGTGCTGGGTGCTCAGTACTCAGAGTGCTCAGTGTTCAGTACTCAGGGTGCTCAGTGCTCAGTGCTCGGGGTGTTGGGTGCTCAGTGCTCAGTGTGCTCAGTGCTCAGTGCTCAGTACTCAGGGTGCTGGCTGCTCAGTACTCAGGGTGCTGGGTGCTCAGTGCTCAGTGCTCAGAACTCAGGGTGCTGGGTGCTCAGTACTCAGCGTGCTGGGTGCTCAGTTCTCAGGGTCCACGGTGCTCAGTACTCACGGTGCTCAGTGCTCAGTACTCAGCGTGCTTTGTGCTCAGTGCTCAGGGTGCTGGGTGCTCAGTACTCAGGGTGCTGGGTGCTCAGTACTCACTGTGCTGGGTGCTCAGTACTCGGGGTGCTGGGTGCTCATTACTCAGGGTGCTGGGTGCTCAGTACTCAGGGTGCTCAGTACTCAGGGTGCTGGGTGCTCACTACTCGGGGTGCTCGGTGCTCAGTACTCAGGGTGCTTGGTGCTCAGTACCCAGGGTGCTGGGTGCTCAGTACTCAGGGTGCTCGGTGCTCAGTACTCAGGGTGCTGGGTGCTCAGTGCTCAGGGTGCTGGGTGCTCAGTACTCAGGGTGCTCGGTGCTCAGTACTCAGGGTGCTGGGTGCTCAGTGCTCAGGGTGCTGGGTGCTCAGTACACAGGGTGATCAGTACTCAGGGTGCTGGGTGCTCAGTGCTCGGGTTGCTGGGTGCTCAGTGCTCAGGGTGATCGGTGCTCAGTACTCAGGATGCTGGGTGCTCAGTACTCAGGGTGCTCAGTACTCAGGGTGCTGGGTGCTCAGTACTCAGGGTGCTCAGTACTCAGGGTGCTCAGTACTCAGGTGCTGGGTGCTCAGTACTCAGGGTGCTCAGTACTCAGGGTGCTGGGAGCTCAGTGCTCGGGTTGCTGCGTGCTCAGTGCTCGGGGTGCTGTGTGCTCAGTACTCAGGGTGCTCAGTACTCAGGGTGCTGTGTGCTCAGTACTCAGGGTGCTGGGTGCTCAGTGCTCGGGGTGCTGGGTGCTCAGTGCTCAGGGTGCTGGGTGCTCAGGACTCAGGGTGCTGGGTGCTCAGTGCTCGGGGTGCTCGGTGCTCAGTACTCAAGGTGCTGGCTGCTCAGTGCTCACGGTTCTGGGTGCTCAGTCCTCGGGGTGCTCCGTGCTCAGTGCTCAGGGTGTTGGGTGTTCAGTACTCAGGGTGCTCGGTGCTCAGTACTAAGGGTGCTCAGTGCCCAGTACTCAGGGTGCTCAGTGCTCAGTGCTCGGGGTGCTGGGTGCTCAGTGCTCGGGGTGCTGGGTGCTCAGTGCTAGGGGTGCTCGGTGCTCAGTACGTTGGGTGCTCAGTATTCAGGGTGCTGGGTGCTCAGTGCTCAGGGTGGTGGGTGCTCAGTGCTCAGGGTGCTGGGTGCTCAGTGCTCAGGTTGCTGGGTGCTCAGTGCTTGGGGTGCTGGGTGCTCAGTGCTCAGGGTGGTGGGTTCTCAGTGCTCAGGGTGCTGGGTGCTCAGTACTCAGGGTGCTGGGTGCTCAGTGCTAGGGGTGTTCGGTGCTCAGTACGTTGGGTGCTCAGTACTCAGGGTGCTGGGTGCTCAGTGCTCAGGGTGCTGGGTGCTCAGTACTCAGGGTGCTCAGTACTCAGGCTGCTGGGTGCTCAGTACTCAGGGTGCTCAGTACTCAGGGTGCTGGGTGCTCAGTGCTCGGGTTGCTGGGTGCTCAGTGCTCGGGGTGCTGGGTGCTCAGTACATAGGGTGCTCAGTACTCAGGGTGCTGGGTGCTCAGTGCTCGGGTTGCTGGGTGCTCAGTGCTCAGGGTGATCGGTGCTCAGTACTCAGGATGCTGGGTGCTCAGTACTCAGGGTGCTGGGTGCTCAGTCCTCAGGGTGCTCAGTGCTCAGGGTGCTGGGTGCTCAGTGCTCGGGGTGCAGTGTGCTCAGTACTCCGGATGCTCGGTGCTCAGTACTCAGGGTGCTGGGTGCTCAGTACTCAGGGTGCTGGGTGCTCAGTACTCAGGGTGCTCGGTGCTCAGTACTCAGGGTGCTGGGTGCTCAGTGCTCAGTGTGCTGGGTGCTAAGTACTCAGGGTGCTGGGTGCTCAGGACTCAGGGTGCTGTGTGCTCAGTGCTCGGAGTGCTGGGTGCTCAGTACTCAGGGTGCTGGGTGCTCAGTACTCAGGGTGCTGGGTGCTCAGTGCTCGGGGTGCTGGGTGCTCAGTGCTCAGGGTGCTGGATGCTCAGTACTTAGGGTGCTGGGTGCTCAGTGCTCGGGGTGCTCGGTGCTCAGTACTTAAGGTGCTGGGTGCTCAGTGCTCACGGTGCTGGGTGCTCAGTCCTCGGGGTGCTCCGTGCTCAGTGCTCAGGGTGCTGGGTGCTCAGTACTCAGGGTGCTCGGTGCTCAGTACTAAGGGTGCTAAGTGCTCAGTGCTCGGGGTGCTGGGTGCTCAGTGCTCCTGGTGCTGGGTGCTCAGTACTCAGGGTGCTGGGTTCTCAGTGCTCAGGGTGCTGGGTGCTCAGTACTCAGTGCTCAGGATGCTGGGTGCTCAGTGCTCAGGGTGCTCAGTGCTCAGTACTCAGTACTCAGGGTGCTGGGTGCTCAGTACTCAGGGTGCTGGGTGCTCAGTGCTCGGGGTGCCCGGTGCTCAGTGCTCGGGGTGCTGGGTGCTCAGTACTCAGGGTGCTGGGTGCTCAGTACTCAGAGTGCTCAGTGCTCAGTACTCAGGGTGCTCAGTGCTCAGTGCTCGGGGTGCTGGGTGCTCAGTGCTCAGGGTGCTCAGTGCTCAGTGCTCAGTACTCAGGGTGCTGGCTGCTCAGTACTCAGGGTGCTGGGTGCTCAGTACTCAGCGTGCTGGGTGCTCAGTGCTCAGGGTCCTCGGTGCTCAGTACTCACGGTGCTCAGTGCTCAGTACTCAGCGTGCTTTGTGCTCAGTGCTCAGGGTGCTGGGTGCTCAGTACTCAGGGTGCTGGGTGCTCAGTACTCACTGTGCTGGGTGCTCAGTACTCGGGGTGCTGGGTGCTCATTACTCAGGGTGCTGGGTGCTCAGTACTCGGGGTGCTGGGTGCTCATTACTCAGGGTGCTGGGTGCTCATTACTCAGGGTGCTGGGTGCTCAGTGCTCGGGGTGCTCGGTGCTCAGTACTCTTGGTGCAGGGTGCTCAGTACTCAGGGTGCTGGGTGCTCAGTGCTCGGGGTGCTGGGTGCTCATTACTCAGGGTGCTGGGTGCTCAGTACTCAGGGTGCTGGGTGCTCAGTGCTAGGGGTGTTCGGTGCTCAGTACGTTGGGTGCTCAGTACTCAGGGTGCTGGGTGCTCAGTGCTCAGGGTGCTGGGTGCTCAGTACTCAGGGTGCTCAGTACTCAGGCTGCTGGGTGCTCAGTACTCAGGGTGCTCAGTACTCAGGGTGCTGGGTGCTCAGTGCTCGGGTTGCTGGGTGCTCAGTGCTCGGGGTGCTGGGTGCTCAGTACATAGGGTGCTCAGTACTCAGGGTGCTGGGTGCTCAGTGCTCGGGTTGCTGGGTGCTCAGTGCTCAGGGTGATCGGTGCTCAGTATTCAGGATGCTGGGTGCTCAGTACTCAGGGTGCTGGGTGCTCAGTACTCAGAGTGCTCAGTGTTCAGTACTCAGGGTGCTCAGTGCTCAGTGCTCGGGGTGTTGGGTGCTCAGTGCTCAGTGTGCTCAGTGCTCAGTGCTCAGTACTCAGGGTGCTGGCTGCTCAGTACTCAGGGTGCTGGGTGCTCAGTGCTCAGTGCTCAGAACTCAGGGTGCTGGGTGCTCAGTACTCAGCGTGCTGGGTGCTCAGTGCTCAGGGTCCACGGTGCTCAGTACTCACGGTGCTCAGTGCTCAGTACTCAGCGTGCTTTGTGCTCAGTGCTCAGGGTGCTGGGTGCTCAGTACTCAGGGTGCTGGGTGCTCAGTACTCACTGTGCTGGGTGCTCAGTACTCGGGGTGCTGGGTGCTCATTACTCAGGGTGCTGGGTGCTCAGTACTCAGGGTGCTCAGTACTCAGGGTGCTGGGTGCTCACTACTCGTGGTGCTCGGTGCTCAGTACTCAGGGTGCTTGGTGCTCAGTACCCAGGGTGCTGGGTGCTCAGTACTCAGGGTGCTCGGTGCTCAGTACTCAGGGTGATGGGTGCTCAGTGCTCAGGGTGCTGGGTGCTCAGTACTCAGGGTGCTCGGTGCTCAGTACTCAGGGTGCTGGGTGCTCAGTGCTCAGGGTGCTGGGTGCTCAGTACTCAGGGTGATCAGTACTCAGGGTGCTGGGTGCTCAGTGCTCGGGTTGCTGGGTGCTCAGTGCTCAGGGTGATCGGTGCTCAGTACTCAGGATGCTGGGTGCTCAGTACTCAGGGTGCTCAGTACTCAGGGTGCTGGGTGCTCAGTACTCAGGGTGCTCAGTACTCAGGGTGCTGGGTGCTCAGTGCTCAGGGTGCTCCGTGCTCAGTGCTCGGAGTGCTGGGTGCTCAGTACTCAGGGTGCTGGGTGCTCAGTACTCAGGGTGCTGGGTGCTCAGTGCTCGGGGTGCTGGGTGCTCAGTGCTCAGGGTGCTGGATGCTCAGTATTTAGGGTGCTGGGTGCTCAGTGCTCGGCGTGCTCGGTGCTCAGTACTCAAGGTGCTGGGTGCTCAGTGCTCACGGTGCTGGGTGCTCAGTCCTCGGGGTGCTCCGTGCTCAGTGCTCAGGGTGCTGGGTGCTCAGTACTCAGGGTGCTCGGTGCTCAGTACTAAGGGTGCTAAGTGCTCAGTGCTCGGGGTGCTGGGTGCTCAGTGCTCCTTGTGCTGGGTGCTCAGTACTCAGGGTGCTGGGTTCTCAGTGCTCAGGGTGCTGGGTGCTCAGTACTCAGTGCTCAGGATGCTGGGTGCTCAGTGCTCAGGGTGCTCAGTGCTCAGTACTCAGTACTCAGGGTGCTGGGTGCTCAGTACTCAGGGTGCTGGGTGCTCAGTGCTCGGGGTGCCCGGTGCTCAGTGCTCGGGGAGCTGGGTGCTCAGAACTCAGGGTGCTGGGTGCTCAGTACTCAGAGTGCTCAGTGTTCAGTACTCAGGGTGCTCAGTGCTCAGTGCTCGGGGTGTTGGGTGCTCAGTGCTCAGTGTGCTCAGTGCTCAGTGCTCAGTACTCAGGGTGCTGGCTGCTCAGTACTCAGGGTGCTGGGTGCTCAGTGCTCAGTGCTCAGAACTCAGGGTGCTGGGTGCTCAGTACTCAGCGTGCTGGGTGCTCAGTGCTCAGGGTCCACGGTGCTCAGTACTCACGGTGCTCAGTGCTCAGTACTCAGCGTGCTTTGTGCTCAGTGCTCAGGGTGCTGGGTGCTCAGTACTCAGGGTGCTGGGTGCTCAGTACTCACTGTGCTGGGTGCTCAGTACTCGGGGTGCTGGGTGCTCATTACTCAGGGTGCTGGGTGCTCAGTACTCAGGGTGCTCAGTACTCAGGGTGCTGGGTGCTCACTACTCGGGGTGCTCGGTGCTCAGTACTCAGGGTGCTTGGTGCTCAGTACCCAGGGTGCTGGGTGCTCAGTACTCAGGGTGCTCGGTGCTCAGTACTCAGGGTGCTGGGTGCTCAGTGCTCAGGGTGCTGGGTGCTCAGTACTCAGGGTGCTCGGTGCTCAGTACTCAGGGTGCTGGGTGCTCAGTGCTCAGGGTGCTGGGTGCTCAGTACACAGGGTGATCAGTACTCAGGGTGCTGGGTGCTCAGTGCTCGGGTTGCTGGGTGCTCAGTGCTCAGGGTGATCGGTGCTCAGTACTCAGGATGCTGGGTGCTCAGTACTCAGGGTGCTCAGTACTCAGGGTGCTGGGTGCTCAGTACTCAGGGTGCTCAGTACTCAGGGTGCTCAGTACTCAGGTGCTGGGTGCTCAGTACTCAGG
This sequence comes from Microtus oregoni, assembly GCF_018167655.1. Lineage (NCBI taxonomy): Eukaryota > Metazoa > Chordata > Mammalia > Rodentia > Cricetidae > Microtus > Microtus oregoni. The sequence continues at coordinate 52,580 of NW_024544758.1, forward strand.
GTGCTCAGTACTCAGGGTGCTGGGAGCTCAGTGCTCGGGTTGCTGCGTGCTCAGTGCTCGGGGTGCTGTGTGCTCAGTACTCAGGGTGCTCAGTACTCAGGGTGCTGGGTGCTCAGTGCTCGGGTTGCTGTGTGCTCAGTGCTCAGGGTGATCGGTGCTCAGTACTCAGGATGCTGGGTGCTCAGTACTCAGGGTGCTGGGTGCTCAGTCCTCAGGGTGCTCAGTGCTCAGGGTGCTGGGTGCTCAGTGCTCGGGGTGCAGGGTGCTCCGAACTCCGGATGCTCGGTGCTCAGTACTCAGGGTGCTGGGTGCTCAGTACTCAGGGTGCTGGGTGCTCAGTACTCAGGGTGCTGGGTGCTCAGTGCTCAGTGTGCTGGGTGCTAAGTACTCAGGGTGCTGGGTGCTCATGACTCAGGGTGCTGGGTGCTCAGTGCTCAGGGTGCTGGGTGCTCAGTACTCAGGGTGCTGGGTGCTCAGTGCTCCGGGTGCTGGGTGCTCAGTACTCAGGGTGCTCGGTGCTCAGTACTCAGGGTGCTGGGTGCTCAGTACTCATGGTACTGCGTGCTCAGTACTCAGGGTGCTCGGTGCTCAGTACTCAGGGTGCTGGGTGCTCAGTGCTCAGTGTGCTGGGTGCTAAGTACTCAGGGTGCTGGGTGCTCATGACTCAGGGTGCTGGGTGCTCAGTGCTCAGGGTGCTGGGTGCTCAGTACTCAGGGTGCTGGGTGCTCAGTGCTCAGTGTGCTGGGTGCTAAGTACTCAGGGTGCTGGGTGCTCAGTGCTCAGGGTGATCGGTGCTCAGTCCTCAGGGTGCTCAGTACTCAGGGTGCTGGGTGCTCAGTGCTCGGGGTGCTGGGTGCTCAGTGCTGAGGGGGCTGGGTGCTCAGTACTCAGGGTGCTGGGTGCTCAGTGCTCAGGGTGCTGGGTGCTCAGTGCTCGGAGTGCTGGGTGCTCAGTACTCAGGGTGCTGGGTGCTCAGTACTCAGGGTGCTGGGTGCTCAGTGCTTGGGGTGCTGGGTGCTCAGTACTCAGGGTGCTGGGTGCTCAGTGCTCAGGGTGCTGGGTGCTCAGTGCTCGGAGTGCTGGGTGCTCAGTACTCAGGGTGCTGTGTGCTCAGTACTCAGGGTGCTGGGTGCTCAGTGCTCGGGGTGCTGGGTGCTCAGTGCTCAGGGTGCTGGATGCTCAGTATTTAGGGTGCTGGGTGCTCAGTGCTCGGGGTGCTCGGTGCTCAGTACTCAAGGTGCTGGGTGCTCAGTGCTCACGGTGCTGGGTGCTCAGTCCTCGCGGTGCTCCGTGCTCAGTGCTCAGGGTGCTGGGTGCTCAGTACTCAGGGTGCTGGGTGCTCAGTGCTCAGTGTGCTGGGTGCTAAGTACTCAGGGTGCTGGGTGCTCATGACTCAGGGTGCTGGGTGCTCAGTGCTCAGGGTGCTGGGTGCTCAGTACTCAGGGTGCTGGGTGCTCAGTGCTCAGGGTGCTGGGTGCTCAGTACTCAGGGTGATCAGTACTCAGGGTGCTGGGTGCTCAGTGCTCGGGTTGCTGGGTGCTCAGTGCTCAGGGTGATCGGTGCTCAGTACTCAGGATGCTGGGTGCTCAGTACTCAGGGTGCTCAGTACTCAGGGTGCTGGGTGCTCAGTACTCAGGGTGCTCAGTACTCAGGGTGCTCAGTACTCAGGTGCTGGGTGCTCAGTACTCAGGGTGCTCAGTACTCAGGGTGCTGGGTGCTCAGTGCTCGGGTTGCTGCGTGCTCAGTGCTCGGGGTGCTGTGTGCTCAGTACTCAGGGTGCTCAGTACTCAGGGTGCTGGGTGCTCAGTGCTCGGGTTGCTGTGTGCTCAGTGCTCAGGTTGATCGGTGCTCAGTACTCAGGATGCTGGGTGCTCAGTACTCAGGGTGCTGGGTGCTCAGTCCTCAGGGTGCTCAGTGCTCAGGGTGCTGGGTGCTCAGTGCTCGGGGTGCAGGGTGCTCCGAACTCCGGATGCTCGGTGCTCAGTACTCAGGGTGCTGGGTGCTCAGTACTCAGGGTGCTGGGTGCTCAGTACTCAGGGTGCTCGGTGCTCAGTACTCAGGGTGCTGGGTGCTCAGTGCTCAGTGTGCTGGGTGCTAAGTACTCAGGGTGCTGGGTGCTCATGACTCAGGGTGCTGGGTGCTCAGTGCTCAGGGTGCTGGGTGCTCAGTACTCAGGGTGCTGGGTGCTCAGTGCTCCGGGTGCTGGGTGCTCAGTACTCAGGGTGCTCGGTGCTCAGTACTCAGGGTGCTGGGTGCTCAGTACTCAGGGTACTGCGTGCTCAGTACTCAGGGTGCTCGGTGCTCAGTACTCAGGGTGCTGGGTGCTCAGTGCTCAGTGTGCTGGGTGCTAAGTACTCAGGGTGCTGGGTGCTCATGACTCAGGGTGCTGGGTGCTCAGTGCTCAGGGTGCTGGGTGCTCAGTACTCAGGGTGCTGGGTGCTCAGTGCTCAGTGTGCTGGGTGCTAAGTACTCAGGGTGCTGGGTGCTCAGTGCTCAGGGTGATCGGTGCTCAGTCCTCAGGGTGCTCAGTACTCAGGGTGCTGGGTGCTCAGTGCTCGGGGTGCTGGGTGCTCAGTGCTGAGGGGGCTGGGTGCTCAGTACTCAGGGTGCTGGGTGCTCAGTGCTCAGGGTGCTGGGTGCTCAGTGCTCGGAGTGCTGGGTGCTCAGTACTCAGGGTGCTGGGTGCTCAGTACTCAGGGTGCTGGGTGCTCAGTGCTTGGGGTGCTGGGTGCTCAGTACTCAGGGTGCTGGGTGCTCAGTGCTCAGGGTGCTGGGTGCTCAGTGCTCGGAGTGCTGGGTGCTCAGTACTCAGGGTGCTGGGTGCTCAGTACTCAGGGTGCTGGGTGCTCAGTGCTCGGGATGCTGGGTGCTCAGTGCTCAGGGTGCTGGATGCTCAGTATTTCGGGTGCTGGGTGCTCAGTGCTCGGGGTGCTCGGTGCTCAGTACTCAAGGTGCTGGGTGCTCAGTGCTCACGGTGCTGGGTGCTCAGTCCTCGGGGTGCTCCGTGCTCAGTGCTCAGGGTGCTGGGTGCTCAGTACTCAGGGTGCTCGGTGCTCAGTACTAAGGGTGCTAAGTGCTCAGTGCTCGGGGTGCTGGGTGCTCAGTGCTCCTTGTGCTGGGTGCTCAGTACTCAGGGTGCTGGGTTCTCAGTGCTCAGGGTGCTGGGTGCTCAGTACTCAGTGCTCAGGATGCTGGGTGCTCAGTGCTCAGGGTGCTCAGTGCTCAGTACTCAGTACTCAGGGTGCTGGGTGCTCAGTACTCAGGGTGCTGGGTGCTCAGTGCTCGGGGTGCCCGGTGCTCAGTGCTCGGGGAGCTGGGTGCTCAGTACTCAGGGTGCTGGGTGCTCAGTACTCAGAGTGCTCAGTGTTCAGTACTCAGGGTGCTCAGTGCTCAGTGCTCGGGGTGTTGGGTGCTCAGTGCTCAGTGTGCTCAGTGCTCAGTGCTCAGTACTCAGGGTGCTGGCTGCTCAGTACTCAGGGTGCTGGGTGCTCAGTGCTCAGTGCTCAGAACTCAGGGTGCTGGGTGCTCAGTACTCAGGGTGCTGGGTGCTCAGTACTCACTGTGCTGGGTGCTCAGTACTCGGGGTGCTGGGTGCTCATTACTCAGGGTGCTGGGTGCTCAGTACTCAGGGTGCTCAGTACTCAGGGTGCTGGGTGCTCACTACTCGGGGTGCTCGGTGCTCAGTACTCAGGGTGCTTGGTGCTCAGTACCCAGGGTGCTGGGTGCTCAGTACTCAGGGTGCTCGGTGCTCAGTACTCAGGGTGCTGGGTGCTCAGTGCTCAGGGTGCTGGGTGCTCAGTACTCAGGGTGCTCGGTGCTCAGTACTCAGGGTGCTGGGTGCTCAGTGCTCAGGGTGCTGGGTGCTCAGTACTCAGGGTGATCAGTACTCAGGGTGCTGGGTGCTCAGTGCTCGGGTTGCTGGGTGCTCAGTGCTCAGGGTGATCGGTGCTCAGTACTCAGGATGCTGGGTGCTCAGTACTCAGGGTGCTCAGTACTCAGGGTGCTGGGTGCTCAGTACTCAGGGTGCTCAGTACTCAGGGTGCTCAGTACTCAGGTGCTGGGTGCTCAGTACTCAGGGTGCTCAGTACTCAGGGTGCTGGGTGCTCAGTGCTCGGGTTGCTGCGTGCTCAGTGCTCGGGGTGCTGTGTGCTCAGTACTCAGGGTGCTCAGTACTCAGGGTGCTGGGTGCTCAGTGCTCGGGTTGCTGTGTGCTCAGTGCTCAGGGTGATCGGTGCTCAGTACTCAGGATGCTGGGTGCTCAGTACTCAGGGTGCTGGGTGCTCAGTCCTCAGGGTGCTCAGTGCTCAGGGTGCTGGGTGCTCAGTGCTCGGGGTGCAGGGTGCTCCGAACTCCGGATGCTCGGTGCTCAGTACTCAGGGTGCTGGGTGCTCAGTACTCAGGGTGCTGGGTGCTCAGTACTCAGGGTGCTCGGTGCTCAGTACTCAGGGTGCTGGGTGCTCAGTGCTCAGTGTGCTGGGTGCTAAGTACTCAGGGTGCTGGGTGCTCATGACTCAGGGTGCTGGGTGCTCAGTGCTCAGGGTGCTGGGTGCTCAGTACTCAGGGTGCTGGGTGCTCAGTGCTCCGGGTGCTGGGTGCTCAGTACTCAGGGTGCTCGGTGCTCAGTACTCAGGGTGCTGGGTGCTCAGTACTCAGGGTACTGCGTGCTCAGTACTCAGGGTGCTCGGTGTTCAGTACTCAGGGTGCTGGGTGCTCAGTGCTCAGTGTGCTGGGTGCTAAGTACTCAGGGTGCTGGGTGCTCATGACTCAGGGTGCTGGGTGCTCAGTGCTCAGGGTGCTGGGTGCTCAGTACTCAGGGTGCTGGGTGCTCAGTACTCAGGGTGCTGGGTGCTCAGTGCTCGGGGTGCTGGGTGCTCAGTACTCAGGGTGCTCAGTACTCAGGGTGCTGGGTGCTCAGTGCTTGGGGTGCTGGGTGCTCAGTGCTCAGGGTGCTGTGTTCTCAGTGCTCAGAGTGCTGGGTACTCAGTACTCGGGGTGCTCGGTGCTCAGTACTCAGGGTGCTGGGTGCTCAGTACTCAGGGTGCTGGGTCCTCAGTACTCAGGGTGCTCGGTGCTAAGTACTCAGGGTGCTGGGTGCTCAGTACTCAGGGTGCTGGGTGCTCAGTGCTCAGGGTGCTGGGTGCTCAGTACTCAGGGTGCTGGGTGCTCAGTGCTCAGGGTGCTGGGTGCTCAGTACTCAGGGTGCTCAGTACTCAGGGTGCTGGGTGCTCAGTACTCAGGGTGCTCAGTACTCGGGGTGCTGGGTGCTCAGTGCTCGGGGTGCTGGGTGCTCAGTACTCAGGGTGCTCAGTACTCAGGGTGCTGGGTGCTCAGTACTCAGGGTGCTCAGTACTCAGGGTGCTGGGTGCTCAGTACTCACGGTGCTGGTTGCTCAGTCCTCAGAGTGCTCAGTGCTCAGGATGCTGGGTGCTCAGTGCTCGGGGTGCTCGGTGCTCAGTACTCAGGGTGCTGTGTGCTCAGTACTCAGGGTGCTGGGTGCTCAGTGCTCGGGGTGCTGGGTGCTCAGTACTCAGGGTGCTGGGTGCTCAGTGCTCAGGGTGTTGGTTGCTCAGTGCTCGGGGTACTGGGTGCTCAGTACTCAGGGTGCTGTGTGCTCAGTACTCAGGGTGCTGGGTGCTCAGTGCTCGGGGTGCTGGGTGCTCAGTGCTCAGGGTGCTGGGTGCTCAGGACTCAGGGTGCTGGGTGCTCAGTGCTCGGGGTGCTCGGTGCTCAGTACTCAAGGTGCTGGCTGCTCAGTGCTCACGGTTCTGGGTGCTCAGTCCTCGGGGTGCTCCGTGCTCAGTGCTCAGGGTGTTGGGTGTTCAGTACTCAGGGTGCTCGGTGCTCAGTACTAAGGGTGCTCAGTGCCCAGTACTCAGGGTGCTCAGTGCTCAGTGCTCGGGGTGCTGGGTGCTCAGTGCTCGGGGTGCTGGGTGCTCAGTGCTAGGGGTGCTCGGTGCTCAGTACGTTGGGTGCTCAGTATTCAGGGTGCTGGGTGCTCAGTGCTCAGGGTGGTGGGTGCTCAGTGCTCAGGGTGCTGGGTGCTCAGTGCTCAGGTTGCTGGGTGCTCAGTGCTTGGGGTGCTGGGTGCTCAGTGCTCAGGGTTGTGGGTTCTCAGTGCTCAGGGTGCTGGGTGCTCAGTACTCAGGGTGCTGGGTGCTCAGTGCTAGGGGTGTTCGGTGCTCAGTACGTTGGGTGCTCAGTACTCAGGGTGCTGGGTGCTCAGTGCTCAGGGTGCTGGGTGCTCAGTACTCAGGGTGCTCAGTACTCAGGCTGCTGGGTGCTCAGTACTCAGGGTGCTCAGTACTCAGGGTGCTGGGTGCTCAGTGCTCGGGTTGCTGGGTGCTCAGTGCTCGGGGTGCTGGGTGCTCAGTACATAGGGTGCTCAGTACTCAGGGTGCTGGGTGCTCAGTGCTCGGGTTGCTGGGTGCTCAGTGCTCAGGGTGATCGGTGCTCAGTACTCAGGATGCTGGGTGCTCAGTACTCAGGGTGCTGGGTGCTCAGTCCTCAGGGTGCTCAGTGCTCAGGGTGCTGGGTGCTCAGTGCTCGGGGTGCAGTGTGCTCAGTACTCCGGATGCTCGGTGCTCAGTACTCAGGGTGCTGGGTGCTCAGTACTCAGGGTGCTGGGTGCTCAGTACTCAGGGTGCTCGGTGCTCAGTACTCAGGGTGCTGGGTGCTCAGTGCTCAGTGTGCTGGGTGCTAAGTACTCAGGGTGCTGGGTGCTCAGGACTCAGGGTGCTGTGTGCTCAGTGCTCGGAGTGCTGGGTGCTCAGTACTCAGGGTGCTGGGTGCTCAGTACTCAGGGTGCTGGGTGCTCAGTGCTCGGGGTGCTGGGTGCTCAGTGCTCAGGGTGCTGGATGCTCAGTACTTAGGGTGCTGGGTGCTCAGTGCTCGGGGTGCTCGGTGCTCAGTACTTAAGGTGCTGGGTGCTCAGTGCTCACGGTGCTGGGTGCTCAGTCCTCGGGGTGCTCCGTGCTCAGTGCTCAGGGTGCTGGGTGCTCAGTACTCAGGGTGCTCGGTGCTCAGTACTAAGGGTGCTAAGTGCTCAGTGCTCGGGGTGCTGGGTGCTCAGTGCTCCTGGTGCTGGGTGCTCAGTACTCAGGGTGCTGGGTTCTCAGTGCTCAGGGTGCTGGGTGCTCAGTACTCAGTGCTCAGGATGCTGGGTGCTCAGTGCTCAGGGTGCTCAGTGCTCAGTACTCAGTACTCAGGGTGCTGGGTGCTCAGTACTCAGGGTGCTGGGTGCTCAGTGCTCGGGGTGCCCGGTGCTCAGTGCTCGGGGTGCTGGGTGCTCAGTACTCAGGGTGCTGGGTGCTCAGTACTCAGAGTGCTCAGTGCTCAGTACTCAGGGTGCTCAGTGCTCAGTGCTCGGGGTGCTGGGTGCTCAGTGCTCAGGGTGCTCAGTGCTCAGTGCTCAGTACTCAGGGTGCTGGCTGCTCAGTACTCAGGGTGCTGGGTGCTCAGTACTCAGCGTGCTGGGTGCTCAGTGCTCAGGGTCCTCGGTGCTCAGTACTCACGGTGCTCAGTGCTCAGTACTCAGCGTGCTTTGTGCTCAGTGCTCAGGGTGCTGGGTGCTCAGTACTCAGGGTTCTGGGTGCTCAGTACTCACTGTGCTGGGTGCTCAGTACTCGGGGTGCTGGGTGCTCATTACTCAGGGTGCTGGGTGCTCAGTACTCGGGGTGCTGGGTGCTCATTACTCAGGGTGCTGGGTGCTCATTACTCAGGGTGCTGGGTGCTCAGTGCTCGGGGTGCTCGGTGCTCAGTACTCTTGGTGCAGGGTGCTCAGTACTCAGGGTGCTGGGTGCTCAGTGCTCGGGGTGCTGGGTGCTCATTACTCAGGGTGCTGGGTGCTCAGTACTCAGGGTGCTGGGTGCTCAGTGCTAGGGGTGTTCGGTGCTCAGTACGTTGGGTGCTCAGTACTCAGGGTGCTGGGTGCTCAGTGCTCAGGGTGCTGGGTGCTCAGTACTCAGGGTGCTCAGTACTCAGGCTGCTGGGTGCTCAGTACTCAGGGTGCTCAGTACTCAGGGTGCTGGGTGCTCAGTGCTCGGGTTGCTGGGTGCTCAGTGCTCGGGGTGCTGGGTGCTCAGTACATAGGGTGCTCAGTACTCAGGGTGCTGGGTGCTCAGTGCTCGGGTTGCTGGGTGCTCAGTGCTCAGGGTGATCGGTGCTCAGTATTCAGGATGCTGGGTGCTCAGTACTCAGGGTGCTGGGTGCTCAGTACTCAGAGTGCTCAGTGTTCAGTACTCAGGGTGCTCAGTGCTCAGTGCTCGGGGTGTTGGGTGCTCAGTGCTCAGTGTGCTCAGTGCTCAGTGCTCAGTACTCAGGGTGCTGGCTGCTCAGTACTCAGGGTGCTGGGTGCTCAGTGCTCAGTGCTCAGAACTCAGGGTGCTGGGTGCTCAGTACTCAGCGTGCTGGGTGCTCAGTGCTCAGGGTCCACGGTGCTCAGTACTCACGGTGCTCAGTGCTCAGTACTCAGCGTGCTTTGTGCTCAGTGCTCAGGGTGCTGGGTGCTCAGTACTCAGGGTGCTGGGTGCTCAGTACTCACTGTGCTGGGTGCTCAGTACTCGGGGTGCTGGGTGCTCATTACTCAGGGTGCTGGGTGCTCAGTACTCAGGGTGCTCAGTACTCAGGGTGCTGGGTGCTCACTACTCGGGGTGCTCGGTGCTCAGTACTCAGGGTGCTTGGTGCTCAGTACCCAGGGTGCTGGGTGCTCAGTACTCAGGGTGCTCGGTGCTCAGTACTCAGGGTGCTGGGTGCTCAGTGCTCAGGGTGCTGGGTGCTCAGTACTCAGGGTGCTCGGTGCTCAGTACTCAGGGTGCTGGGTGCTCAGTGCTCAGGGTGCTGGGTGCTCAGTACTCAGGGTGATCAGTACTCAGGGTGCTGGGTGCTCAGTGCTCGGGTTGCTGGGTGCTCAGTGCTCAGGGTGATCGGTGCTCAGTACTCAGGATGCTGGGTGCTCAGTACTCAGGGTGCTCAGTACTCAGGGTGCTGGGTGCTCAGTACTCAGGGTGCTCAGTACTCAGGGTGCTCAGTACTCAGGTGCTGGGTGCTCAGTACTCAGGGTGCTCAGTACTCAGGGTGCTGGGTGCTCAGTGCTCGGGTTGCTGCGTGCTCAGTGCTCGGGGTGCTGTGTGCTCAGTACTCAGGGTGCTCAGTACTCAGGGTGCTGGGTGCTCAGTGCTCGGGTTGCTGTGTGCTCAGTGCTCAGGGTGATCGGTGCTCAGTACTCAGGATGCTGGGTGCTCAGTACTCAGGGTGCTGGGTGCTCAGTCCTCAGGGTGCTCAGTGCTCAGGGTGCTGGGTGCTCAGTGCTCGGGGTGCAGGGTGCTCCGAACTCCGGATGCTCGGTGCTCAGTACTCAGGGTGCTGGGTGCTCAGTACTCAGGGTGCTGGGTGCTCAGTACTCAGGGTGCTCGGTGCTCAGTACTCAGGGTGCTGGGTGCTCAGTGCTCAGTGTGCTGGGTGCTAAGTACTCAGGGTGCTGGGTGCTCATGACTCAGGGTGCTGGGTGCTCAGTGCTCAGGGTGCTGGGTGCTCAGTACTCAGGGTGCTGGGTGCTCAGTGCTCCGGGTGCTGGGTGCTCAGTACTCAGGGTGCTCGGTGCTCAGTACTCAGGGTGCTGGGTGCTCAGTACTCAGGGTACTGCGTGCTCAGTACTCAGGGTGCTCGGTGCTCAGTACTCAGGGTGCTGGGTGCTCAGTGCTCAGTGTGCTGGGTGCTAAGTACTCAGGGTGCTGGGTGCTCATGACTCAGGGTGCTGGGTGCTCAGTGCTCAGGGTGCTGGGTGCTCAGTACTCAGGGTGCTGGGTGCTCAGTACTCAGGGTGCTGGGTGCTCAGTGCTCGGGGTGCTGGGTGCTCAGTACTCAGGGTGCTCAGTACTCAGGGTGCTGGGTGCTCAGTGCTTGGGGTGCTGGGTGCTCAGTGCTCAGGGTGCTGTGTTCTCAGTGCTCAGAGTGCTGGGTACTCAGTACTCGGGGTGCTCGATGCTCAGTACTCAGGGTGCTGGGTGCTCAGTACTCAGGGTGCTGGGTCCTCAGTACTCAGGGTGCTCGGTGCTAAGTACTCAGGGTGCTGGGTGCTCAGTACTCAGGGTGCTGGGTGCTCAGTGCTCAGGGTGCTGGGTGCTCAGTACTCAGGGTGCTGGGTGCTCAGTGCTCAGGGTGCTGGGTGCTCAGTACTCAGGGTGCTCAGTACTCAGGGTGCTGGGTGCTCAGTACTCAGGGTGCTCAGTACTCGGGGTGCTGGGTGCTCAGTGCTCGGGGTGCTGGGTGCTCAGTACTCAGGGTGCTCAGTACTCAGGGTGCTGGGTGCTCAGTACTCAGGGTGCTCAGTACTCAGGGTGCTGGGTGCTCAGTACTCACGGTGCTGGTTGCTCAGTCCTCAGAGTGCTCAGTGCTCAGGATGCTGGGTGCTCAGTGCTCGGGGTGCTCGGTGCTCAGTACTCAGGGTGCTGTGTGCTCAGTACTCAGGGTGCTGGGTGCTCAGTGCTCGGGGTGCTGGGTGCTCAGTACTCAGGGTGCTGGGTGCTCAGTGCTCAGGGTGTTGGTTGCTCAGTGCTCGGGGTACTGGGTGCTCAGTACTCAGGGTGCTGTGTGCTCAGTACTCAGGGTGCTGGGTGCTCAGTGCTCGGGGTGCTGGGTGCTCAGTGCTCAGGGTGCTGGGTGCTCAGGACTCAGGGTGCTGGGTGCTCAGTGCTCGGGGTGCTCGGTGCTCAGTACTCAAGGTGCTGGCTGCTCAGTGCTCACGGTTCTGGGTGCTCAGTCCTCGGGGTGCTCCGTGCTCAGTGCTCAGGGTGTTGGGTGTTCAGTACTCAGGGTGCTCGGTGCTCAGTACTAAGGGTGCTCAGTGCCCAGTACTCAGGGTGCTCAGTGCTCAGTGCTCGGGGTGCTGGGTGCTCAGTGCTCGGGGTGCTGGGTGCTCAGTGCTAGGGGTGCTCGGTGCTCAGTACGTTGGGTGCTCAGTACTCAGGGTGCTGGGTGCTCAGTGCTCAGGGTGGTGGGTGCTCAGTGCTCAGGGTGCTGGGTGCTCAGTGCTCAGGTTGCTGGGTGCTCAGTGCTTGGGGTGCTGGGTGCTCAGTGCTCAGGGTGGTGGGTTCTCAGTGCTCAGGGTGCTGGGTGCTCAGTACTCAGGGTGCTGGGTGCTCAGTGCTAGGGGTGTTCGGTGCTCAGTACGTTGGGTGCTCAGTACTCAGGGTGCTGGGTGCTCAGTGCTCAGGGTGCTGGGTGCTCAGTACTCAGGGTGCTCAGTACTCAGGCTGCTGGGTGCTCAGTACTCAGGGTGCTCAGTACTCAGGGTGCTGGGTGCTCAGTGCTCGGGTTGCTGGGTGCTCAGTGCTCGGGGTGCTGGGTGCTCAGTACATAGGGTGCTCAGTACTCAGGGTGCTGGGTGCTCAGTGCTCGGGTTGCTGGGTGCTCAGTGCTCAGGGTGATCGGTGCTCAGTACTCAGGATGCTGGGTGCTCAGTACTCAGGGTGCTGGGTGCTCAGTCCTCAGGGTGCTCAGTGCTCAGGGTGCTGGGTGCTCAGTGCTCGGGGTGCAGTGTGCTCAGTACTCCGGATGCTCGGTGCTCAGTACTCAGGGTGCTGGGTGCTCAGTACTCAGGGTGCTGGGTGCTCAGTACTCAGGGTGCTCGGTGCTCAGTACTCAGGGTGCTGGGTGCTCAGTGCTCAGTGTGCTGGGTGCTAAGTACTCAGGGTGCTGGGTGCTCAGGACTCAGGGTGCTGTGTGCTCAGTGCTCGGAGTGCTGGGTGCTCAGTACTCAGGGTGCTGGGTGCTCAGTACTCAGGGTGCTGGGTGCTCAGTGCTCGGGGTGCTGGGTGCTCAGTGCTCAGGGTGCTGGATGCTCAGTACTTAGGGTGCTGGGTGCTCAGTGCTCGGGGTGCTCGGTGCTCAGTACTTAAGGTGCTGGGTGCTCAGTGCTCACGGTGCTGGGTGCTCAGTCCTCGGGGTGCTCCGTGCTCAGTGCTCAGGGTGCTGGGTGCTCAGTACTCAGGGTGCTCGGTGCTCAGTACTAAGGGTGCTAAGTGCTCAGTGCTCGGGGTGCTGGGTGCTCAGTGCTCCTGGTGCTGGGTGCTCAGTACTCAGGGTGCTGGGTTCTCAGTGCTCAGGGTGCTGGGTGCTCAGTACTCAGTGCTCAGGATGCTGGGTGCTCAGTGCTCAGGGTGCTCAGTGCTCAGTACTCAGTACTCAGGGTGCTGGGTGCTCAGTACTCAGGGTGCTGGGTGCTCAGTGCTCGGGGTGCCCGGTGCTCAGTGCTCGGGGTGCTGGGTGCTCAGTACTCAGGGTGCTGGGTGCTCAGTACTCAGAGTGCTCAGTGCTCAGTACTCAGGGTGCTCAGTGCTCAGTGCTCGGGGTGCTGGGTGCTCAGTGCTCAGGGTGCTCAGTGCTCAGTGCTCAGTACTCAGGGTGCTGGCTGCTCAGTACTCAGGGTGCTGGGTGCTCAGTACTCAGCGTGCTGGGTGCTCAGTGCTCAGGGTCCTCGGTGCTCAGTACTCACGGTGCTCAGTGCTCAGTACTCAGCGTGCTTTGTGCTCAGTGCTCAGGGTGCTGGGTGCTCAGTACTCAGGGTGCTGGGTGCTCAGTACTCACTGTGCTGGGTGCTCAGTACTCGGGGTGCTGGGTGCTCATTACTCAGGGTGCTGGGTGCTCAGTACTCGGGGTGCTGGGTGCTCATTACTCAGGGTGCTGGGTGCTCATTACTCAGGGTGCTGGGTGCTCAGTGCTCGGGGTGCTCGGTGCTCAGTACTCTTGGTGCAGGGTGCTCAGTACTCAGGGTGCTGGGTGCTCAGTGCTCGGGGTGCTGGGTGCTCATTACTCAGGGTGCTGGGTGCTCAGTACTCAGGGTGCTGGGTGCTCAGTGCTAGGGGTGTTCGGTGCTCAGTACGTTGGGTGCTCAGTACTCAGGGTGCTGGGTGCTCAGTGCTCAGGGTGCTGGGTGCTCAGTACTCAGGGTGCTCAGTACTCAGGCTGCTGGGTGCTCAGTACTCAGGGTGCTCAGTACTCAGGGTGCTGGGTGCTCAGTGCTCGGGTTGCTGGGTGCTCAGTGCTCGGGGTGCTGGGTGCTCAGTACATAGGGTGCTCAGTACTCAGGGTGCTGGGTGCTCAGTGCTCGGGTTGCTGGGTGCTCAGTGCTCAGGGTGATCGGTGCTCAGTACTCAGGATGCTGGGTGCTCAGTACTCAGGGTGCTGGGTGCTCAGTCCTCAGGGTGCTCAGTGCTCAGGGTGCTGGGTGCTCAGTGCTCGGGGTGCAGTGTGCTCAGTACTCCGGATGCTCGGTGCTCAGTACTCAGGGTGCTCGGTGCTCAGTACTCAGGGTGCTGGGTGCTCAGTGCTCAGTGTGCTGGGTGCTAAGTACTCAGGGTGCTGGGTGCTCAGGACTCAGGGTGCTGTGTGCTCAGTGCTCGGAGTGCTGGGTGCTCAGTACTCAGGGTGCTGGGTGCTCAGTACTCAGGGTGCTGGGTGCTCAGTGCTCGGGGTGCTGGGTGCTCAGTGCTCAGGGTGCTGGATGCTCAGTACTTAGGGTGCTGGGTGCTCAGTGCTCGGGGTGCTCGGTGCTCAGTACTTAAGGTGCTGGGTGCTCAGTGCTCACGGTGCTGGGTGCTCAGTCCTCGGGGTGCTCCGTGCTCAGTGCTCAGGGTGCTGGGTGCTCAGTACTCAGGGTGCTCGGTGCTCAGTACTAAGGGTGCTAAGTGCTCAGTGCTCGGGGTGCTGGGTGCTCAGTGCTCCTGGTGCTGGGTGCTCAGTACTCAGGGTGCTGGGTTCTCAGTGCTCAGGGTGCTGGGTGCTCAGTACTCAGTGCTCAGGATGCTGGGTGCTCAGTGCTCAGGGTGCTCAGTGCTCAGTACTCAGTACTCAGGGTGCTGGGTGCTCAGTACTCAGGGTGCTGGGTGCTCAGTGCTCGGGGTGCCCGGTGCTCAGTGCTCGGGGTGCTGGGTGCTCAGTACTCAGGGTGCTGGGTGCTCAGTACTCAGAGTGCTCAGTGCTCAGTACTCAGGGTGCTCAGTGCTCAGTGCTCGGGGTGCTGGGTGCTCAGTGCTCAGGGTGCTCAGTGCTCAGTGCTCAGTACTCAGGGTGCTGGCTGCTCAGTACTCAGGGTGCTGGGTGCTCAGTACTCAGCGTGCTGGGTGCTCAGTGCTCAGGGTCCTCGGTGCTCAGTACTCACGGTGCTCAGTGCTCAGTACTCAGCGTGCTTTGTGCTCAGTGCTCAGGGTGCTGGGTGCTCAGTACTCAGGGTGCTGGGTGCTCAGTACTCACTGTGCTGGGTGCTCAGTACTCGGGGTGCTGGGTGCTCATTACTCAGGGTGCTGGGTGCTCAGTACTCGGGGTGCTGGGTGCTCATTACTCAGGGTGCTGGGTGCTCATTACTCAGGGTGCTGGGTGCTCAGTGCTCGGGGTGCTCGGTGCTCAGTACTCTTGGTGCAGGGTGCTCAGTACTCAGGGTGCTGGGTGCTCAGTGCTCGGGGTGCTGGGTGCTCATTACTCAGGGTGCTGGGTGCTCATTACTCAGGGTGCTGGGTGCTCAGTGCTCGGGGTGCTCGGTGCTCAGTACTCTTGGTGCAGGGTGCTCAGTACTCAGGGTGCTGTGTGCTCAGTGCTCGGGGTGCTCGGTGCTCAGTGCTCAGGATGCTCGGTGCTCAGTACTCTTGGTGCTGGGTGCTCATTGCTCAGGGTGCTGGGTGCTCCGTGCTCGGGGTGCTCGGTGCTCAGTACTCAGGGTGCTGGGTGCTCAGTGCTCAGGGTCCTGGTTGCTCAGTACTCAGGGAGCTCAGTACTCAGTACTCAGGGTGCTGGGTGCTCAGTGCTTGGGGTGCTGGGTGCTCATTGCTCAGGGTGCTGGGTGCTCAGTGCTCGGGGTGCTAGGTGCTCATTACTCAGGGTGCTGGGTGCTCATTACTCAGGGTGCTGGGTGCTCAGTGCTCGGGGTGCTCGGTGCTCAGTACTCTTGGTGCAGGGTGCTCAGTACTCAGGGTGCTGTGTGCTCAGTGCTCGGGGTGCTCGGTGCTCAGTGCTCAGGATGCTCGGTGCTCAGTACTCTTGGTGCTGGGTGCTCATTGCTCAGGGTGCTGGGTGCTCCGTGCTCGGGGTGCTCGGTGCTCAGTACTCAGGGTGCTGGGTGCTCAGTGCTCAGGGTCCTGGTTGCTCAGTACTCAGGGAGCTCAGTACTCAGTACTCAGGGTGCTGGGTGCTCAGTGCTTGGGGTGCTGGGTGCTCATTGCTCAGGGTGCTGGGTGCTCAGTGCTCGGGGTGCAGGGTGCTCAGTACTCCGGATGCTCGGTGCTCAGTACTCAGGGTGCTGGGTGCTCAGTGCTCGGGGTGCTGGGTGCTCAGTGCTGAGGGTGCTGGGTGCTCTGTGATCGGGGTGCTGGGTGCTCAGTACGCAGGGTGCTCAGTGCTCGGGGAGCTCGGTGCTCAGTACTCAGGGTGCTGGGTGCTCAGTACTCAGTGCTCGGGGTCCTGGGTGCTCCGTGCTTGGGGTGCTGGGTGCTCAGCGCTCTGGGTGCTTAGCACCCTGAGTACTGAGCACCCTGAGCACTGAGCACCCAGCACCCTGAGCACTGGGCACCCAGCACCCTGAGTACGGAGCACCCAGCACCCTGAGTACTGAGTACCCAGCACCCTGAGCACTGAGCACCCAGCACCCTGAGTACTGAGCACCGAGCACCCTGAGTACTGAGCACCCAGCACACTTAGTACTGAGCACCCAGCACCCTGAGCACTGAGCACCCAGCACCCAGCACCCTGAGTACTGAGCACCCAGCACCACCCTCAGCACTGAGCACCCAGCACCCCGAGCACTGAGCACCCAGCACCCTGAGCACTGAGCACCAAGCACCCCGAGTACTGAGCACCCAGCACCCCGAGTACTGAGCACCGAGCACCCGAGCACTGAGCACCCAGCACCCTGAGCACTGAGCACCCAGCATCCCGAGCACTGAGCACCCAGCACCCTGAGTACTGAGAACCGAGCACCCAGAGTACTGAGCACCAAGCACCCTGAGTACTGAGCCCCTAGCACCCTGAGAATGAGCACCCAGCACCGTGAGTACTGAGCACCCAGCACCCTGAGTACTGAGCACTAAGCACCCAGAGCACTGAGCACCCAGCACCCCGAGCACGGAGCACCCAGGACCCCGAGCACTGAGAACTGAGCACCCAGCACCCTGAGTACTGAGCACCGAGCTCCCCGAGCACTGAGCACCCTGAGTACTGAGCACCCAGCACCCCGATCACTGAGCACCCAGCACCCTGAGCACTGAGCACCCAGCACCCTGTGCACTGAGCACCCAGCACCCTGAGTACTGAGCACCCAGAACGCTGAGTACTGAGCACCCAGCACCCCGAGCACTGAGCACCCAGCACCCTGAGTACTGAGCACCGATCACCCTGAGCACGGAGCACCCAGGACCCCGAGCACTGAGCACCCAGCACCCTGAGTACAGAGCACCCAGCACCCCGAGTACTGAGCACCCAGCACCCTGAGCACTGAGCACCCACCACCCTGAGTACTGAGCGCCCTGAGTACTGCGCACCGATCACCCTGAGCACTGAGCACCCATCACCCTGAGTACTGAGCACCCAGCACACTGAGCACTGAGCAACCAGCACCCTGAGCACTGAGCACCCAGCACCCTGAGTACTGAGCACCCAGCACCCTGATTACTGAGTAACCAGCACCCTGAGCACTGATCACCCAGCACCCTGAGTACTGAGCACCGAGCACCCTGAGTACTGAGCACCCAGAACCCTTAGTACTGAGCACCCAGCACCCTGAGCACTGAGCACCCAGCACCCTGAGTACTGAGAACCCAGCACCACCCTCAGCACTGAGCACCCAGCACCCCGAGCACTGAGCACCCAGCACCCTGAGCACTGAGCACCCAGCACCCCGAGTACTGAGCACCCAGCACCCCGAATACTGAGCACCGAGCACCTCGAGCACTGAGCACCCAGCTCCCTGAGTACTGAGCCCCCAGCACGCTGAGTACTGAGCACCCAGCACCCCGAGCACTGAGCACCAAGCACCCCGAGAATGAGCACCCAGCACCCTGAGTACTGAGAACCGAGCACCCTGAGTACTGAGCACCCAGCACCCTGAGTACTGAGCCCCTAGCACCCTGAGAATGAGCACCCAGCACCATGAGTACTGAGCACCCAGCACCCTGAGTACTGAGCACTAAGCACCCAGAGCACTGAGAACCCTGCACCCCGAGCACGGAGCACCCAGGACCCCGAGCACTGAGAACTGAGCACCCAGCACCCTGAGTACTGAGCACCGAGCTCCCCGAGCACTGAGCACCCTGAGTACTGAGCACCCAGCACCCCGATCACTGAGCACCCAGCACCCTGAGCACTGAGCACCCAGCACCCTGAGCACTGAGCACCCAGCACCCTGAGTACTGAGCACACAGCACGCTGAGTACTGAGCACCCAGCACCCCGAGCACTGAGCACCCAGCACCCTGAGTACTGAGCACTGAGCACCCAGCACCCCGAGCACTGAGCACCCAGCACCCTGTGTACTGAGCACTGAGCACCCTGAGTACTAAGCACCCAGCACCCTGAGTACGGAGCACCCAGGACCCTGAGCACGGAGTACCCCGAGCATTGAGCACCCAGCACCCTGAGCACTCAGCACCCAGCACCCCGAGCAATGAGCACCCAGCACCCTGAGCACTGAGCACCCAGCACCCTGAGCACGGAGCACCCCGAGGACTGAGCACCCAGCACCCTGAGCACTGAGCACCCAGCACCCTGAGCACTGAGCACCCAGCACCCTGAGCACTGAGCAGCCAGCACCCCGAGCACGGAGCACCCAGCACCCTGAGTACTGAGCACCCAACACCCAGAGTACTGAGCACCCAGCACCCAGAGCACTGAGCACCCAGCACCCCGAGTACTGAGCACCCAGCACCCTGAGTACTGAGCACCCAGCACCCTGAGCACTGAGCACCCGGAGGACTGAACACCCAGCACCCTGAGCACTGAGCACCGATCACCCTGAGCACTGAGCACCCAGCACCCCGAGCACTGAGCACCCAGCACCCTGAGCACTGAGCACCCAGCACCCCGAGTACTGAGCACCCAGCACCCCGAGCACTGAGCACCCAGCACCCTGAGTACTGAGCACCGATCACCATGAGCACTGAGCACCCAGGACCCTGAGTACTGAGCACCCAGCACCCTGAGTACTGAGCACCGATCACCATGAGCACTGAGCACCCCGAGTACTGAGCACCCAGCACCCTGAGTACTGAGCACTCAGCACACTTAGTACTGAGCACCCAGCACCCTGAGCACTGAGCACCCAGCACCCTGAGTACTGAGCACCCAGCACCACCCTCAGCACTGAGCACCCAGCACCCCGAGCACTGAGCACCCAGCACACTGAGCACTGAGCACCCAGCACCCCGAGTACTGAGCACCCAGCACCTTGAGTACTGAGCACCAAGCACCCTGAGCACTAAGCACCCAGCACCCTGAGCACTGAGCACCCAGCACCCTGAGCACTGAGCACCCAGCACCCTGAGCACTGAGCAGCCAGCACCCCGAGCACGGAGCACCCAGCACCCTGAGTACTGAGCACCCAACACCCAGAGTACTGAGCACCCAGCACCCTGAGCACTGAGCACCCAGCACCCCGAGTACTGAGCACCCAGCACCCTGAGTACTGAGCACCCAGCACCCTGAGCACTGAGCACCCGGAGGACTGAGCACCCAGCACCCTGAGCACTGAGCACCCAGCACCCCGAGCCCTGAGCACCCAGCACCCTGAGCACTGAGCACCCAGCACCCCGAGTACTGAGCACCCAGCACCCCGAGCACTGAGCACCCAGCACACTGAGTACTGAGCACCGATCACCATGAGCACTGAGCACCCAGCACCCTGAGTACTGAGCACCCAGCACCCTGAGTACTGAGCACCGATCACCATGAGCACTTAGCACCCAGCACCCTGAGTACTGAGCACCCAGCACCCTCAGCACTGAGCACCCAGCACCCTGAGCACTGGGCACCCAGCACCCTGAGTACGGAGCACCCAGCACCCTGAGTACTGAGTACCCAGCACCCTGAGCACTGAGCACCCAGCACCCTGAGTACTGAGCACCGAGCACCCTGAGTACTGAGCACCCAGCACACTTAGTACTGAGCACCCAGCACCCTGAGCACTGAGCACCCAGCACCCTGAGTACTGAGCACCCAGCACCACCCTCAGCACTGAGCACCCAGCACACCGAGCACTGAGCACCCAGCACCCTGAGCACTGAGCACCCAGCACCCCGAGTACTGAGCACCCAGCACCCCGAGTACTGAGCACCGAGCACCCCGAGCACTGAGCACCCAGCACCCTGAGCACTGAGCACCCAGCATCCCGAGCACTGAGCACCCAGCACCCTGAGTACTGAGAACCGAGCACCCAGAGTACTGAGCACCAAGCACCCTGAGTACTGAGCCCCTAGCACCCTGAGAATGAGCACCCAGCACCGTGAGTACTGAGCACCCAGCACCCTGAGTACTGAGCACTAAGCACCCAGAGCACTGAGCACCCAGCACCCCGAGCACGGAGCACCCAGGACCCCGAGCACTGAGAACTGAGCACCCAGCACCCTGAGTACTGAGCACCGAGCTCCCCGAGCACTGAGCACCCTGAGTACTGAGCACACAGCACCCCGATCACTGAGCACCCAGCACCCTGAGCACTGAGCACCCAGCACCCTGAGCACTGAGCACCCAGCGCCCTGATTACTGAGCACCCAGAACGCTGAGTACTGAGCACCCAGCACCCCGAGCACTGAGCACCCAGCACCCTGAGTACTGAGCACTGATCACCCTGAGCACTGAGCACCCAGGACCCCGAGCACTGAGCACCCAGCACCCTGAGTACAGAGCACCCAGCACCCCGAGTACTGAGCACCCAGCACCCTGAGCACTGAGCACCCAGCACCCTGAGTACTGAGCACCCTGAGTACTGAGCACCGATCACCCTGAGCACTGAGCACCCATCACCCTGAGTACTGAGCACCCAGCACCCTGAGCACTGAGCACCGAGCACCCTGAGCACTGATCACCCAGCACCCTGAGTACTGAGCACCGAGCACCCTGAGTACTGAGCACCCAGCACCCTTAGTACTGAACACCCAGCACCCTGAGCACTGAGCACCCAGCACCCTGAGTACTGAGCACCCAGCACCACCCTCAGCACTGAGCACCCAGCACCCCGAGCACTGAGCACCCAGCACGCTGAGCACTGAGCACCCAGCACCCCGAGTACTGAGCACCCAGCACCCCGAGTACTGAGCACCGAGCACCTCGAGCACTGAGCACCCAGCACCCTGAGTACTGAGCCCCCAGCACGCTGAGTACTGAGCACCCAGCACCCCGAGAATGAGCACCCAGCACCCTGAGTACTGAGAACCGAGCACCCTGAGTACTGAGCACCCAGCACCCTGAGTACTGAGCCCCTAGCACCCTGAGAATGAGCACCCAGAACCATGAGTACTGAGCACCCAGCACCCTGAGTACAGAGCACTAAGCACCCAGAGCACTGAGAACCCAGCACCCCGAGCACGGAGCACCCAGTACCCCGAGCACTGAGAACTGAGCACCCAGCACCCTGAGTACTGAGCACCGAGCTCCCCGAGCACTGAGCACCCTGAGTACTGAGCACCCAGCACCCCGATCACTGAGCACCCAGCACCCTGAGCACTGAGCACCCAGCACCCTGAGCACTGAGCACCCAGCACCCTGAGTACTGAGCACACAGCACGCTGAGTACTGAGCACCCAGCACCCCGAGCACTGAGCACCCAGCACCCTGAGTACTGAGCACTGAGCACCCAGCACCCCGAGCACTGAGCACCCAGCACCCTGTGTACTGAGCACTGAGCACCCTGAGTACTAAGCACCCAGCACCCTGAGTACTGAGCACCCAGGACCCTGAGCACGGAGCACCCCGAGCACTGAGCACCCAGCACCCTGAGCACTCAGCACCCAGCACCCCGAGCACTGAGCACCCAGCACCCTGAGCACTGAGCACCCAGCACCCTGAGCACGGAGCACCCCGAGGACTGAGCACCCAGCACCCTGAGCACTGAGCACCCAGCACCCTGAGCACTGAGCACCCAGCACCCTGAGCACTGAGCAGCCAGCACCCCGAGCACGGAGCACCCAGCACCCTGAGTACTGAGCACCCAACACCCAGAGTACTGAGCACCCAGCACCCAGAGCACTGAGCACCCAGCACCCCGAGTACTGAGCACCCAGCACCCTGAGTACTGAGCACCCAGCACCCTGAGCACTGAGCACCCGGAGGACTGAACACCCAGCACCCTGAGCACTGAGCACCGATCACCCTGAGCACTGAGCACCCAGCACCCCGAGCACTGAGCACCCAGCACCCTGAGCACTGAGCACCCAGCACCCCGAGTACTGAGCACCCAGCACCCCGAGCACTGAGCACCCAGCACCCTGAGTACTGAGCACCGATCACCATGAGCACTGAGCACCCAGCACCCTGAGTACTGAGCACCCAGCACCCTGAGTACTGAGCACCGATCACCATGAGCACTGAGCACCCCGAGTACTGAGCACCCAGTACCCTGAGTACTGAGCACTCAGCACACTTAGTACTGAGCACCCAGCACCCTGAGTACTGAGCACCCAGCACCACCCTCAGCACTGAGCACCCAGCACCCCGAGCACTGAGCACCCAGCACCCTGAGCACTGAGCACCCAGCACCCCGAGTACTGAGCACCCAGCACCGCGAGTACTGAGCACCGAGCACCCCGAGCACTGAGCACCCAGCACCCTGAGCACTGTGCACCCAGCAGCCCGAGCACTGAGCACCCAGCACCCTGAGCACTGAGCACCCAGCACCCTGAGCACTGAGCACCCAGCACCCTGAGCACTGAGCACCCAGCACCCTGAGCACTGAGCACCCAGCACCCCGAGTACTGAGCACCCAGCACCGCGAGTACTGAGCACCGAGCACCCCGAGTACTGAGCACCCAGCACCGCGAGTACTGAGCACCGAGCACCCCGAGCACTGAGCACCCAGCACCCTGAGCACTGAGCACCCAGCACCCTGAGCACTGAGCACCCAGCACCCTGAGCACTGAGCACCCAGCACCCTGAGTACTGAGCACCCAGCACGCTGAGTACTGAGCACCCAGCACCCCGAGCACTGAGCACCCAGCACCCTGAGTACTGAGCACCGATCACCCTGAGCACTGAGCACCCAGGACCCCGAGCACTGAGAACCCAGCACCCTGAGTACAGAGCACCCAGCACCACCCTCAGCACTGAGCACCCAGCACCCTTAGTACTGAGCACCCAGCACCCTGAGCACTGAGCACCCAGCACCCTGAGTACTGAGCACCCAGCACCACCCTCAGCACTGAGCACCCAGCACCCCGAGCACTGAGCACCCAGCACCCTGAGCACTGAGCACCCAGCACCCCGAGTACTGAGCACCCAGCACCCCGAGTACTGAGCACCGAGCACCTCGAGCACTGAGCACCCAGCACCCTGAGTACTGAGCACCAAGCACCCTGAGTACTGAGCACTGAGCACCCCTAGTACTGAGCACCCAGCACCCCGAGCACTGAGCAACCAGCAACCTGAGTACTGACAACAGATCACCCTGAGTACTGAGCACCCAGCACCCTGAGTACTGAGCACCCAGCACCCCGAGCACTGAGCACCCAACACCCCGAGAATGAGCACCCAGCACCCTGAGTACTGAGAACCGAGCACCCTGAGTACTGAGCACCCAGCACCTTGAGTACTGAGCCCCTAGCACCCTGAGAATGAGCACCCAGCACCATGAGTACTGAGCACCCAGCACCCTGAGTACTGAGCACTAAGCACCCAGAGCACTGAGAACCCAGCACCCCGAGCACGGAGCACCCAGCACCCTGAGCACTGAGCACCCAGCACCCTGAGCACTGAGCACCCAGCACCCTGAGTACTGAGCACCCAGCACGCTGAGTACTGAGCACCC
Organism: Microtus oregoni; assembly: GCF_018167655.1. Lineage (NCBI taxonomy): Eukaryota > Metazoa > Chordata > Mammalia > Rodentia > Cricetidae > Microtus > Microtus oregoni. The sequence continues at coordinate 75,572 of NW_024544758.1, forward strand.
AGCACCCCGAGCACTGAGCACCCAGCACCCTGTGTACTGAGCACTGAGCACCCTGAGTACTAAGCACCCAGCACCCTGAGTACTGAGCACCCGGGACCCTGAGCACTGAGCACCGAGCACCCCGAGCACTGAGCACCCAGCACCCTGAGCACTCAGCACCCAGCACCCCGAGCACTGAGCACCCAGGACCCTGAGCACTGAGCACCCAGCACCCTGAGCACGGAGCACCCCGAGGACTGAGCACCCAGCACCCTGAGCACTGAGCACCCAGCACCTTGAGTACTGAGCACCGAGCACCCCGAGCACTAAGCACCCAGCACCCTGAGTATTGAGCACCCAGCACCCTGAGCACTGAGCACAGAGCACCCTGAGCACTGAGCAGCCAGCACCCCGAGCACGGAGCACCCAGCACGCTGAGTACTGAGCACCCAACACCCAGAGTACTGAGCACCCAGCAACCTGAGCACTGAGCACCCAGCACCCCGAGTACTGAGCACCCAGCACCCTGAGTACTGAGCACCCAGCACCCTGAGCACTGAGCACCCGGAGGACTGAGCACCCAGCACCCTGAGCACTGAGCACCAAGCACCCTGAGTACTGAACACCCAGCACCCTGAGCACTGAGCACTGAGCACCCAGCACCCTGAGCACTGAGCACTGAGCAACCAGCACCCCGAGCACTGAGCACCCAGCACCCTGAGCACCCAGCACCCTGAGCACTGAGCACCCTGAGCACTGAGCACCCTGAGCACTGAGCACTGAGCACCCAGCACCCTGAGTACTGAGCACCCAACACTCTGAGCACTGAGCACCCAGCACGCTGAGTACTGAGCACCGATCACCCTGAGCACTGAGCACCTAGGACCCCGAGCACTGAGCACCCAGCACCCTGAGTACAGAGCACCCAGCACCCCGTGTACTGAGCACCCAGCACCCCGAGCACTGAGCACCCAGCACCCTGAGTACTGAGCACCGATCACCATGAGCACTGAGCACCCAGCACCCTGAGTACTGAGCACCCAGCAGCCTGAGCACTGAGCACCCAGCACCCTGAGCACTGAGCACCCAGCACCCTGAGTACTGAGCACCCAGCACCCTGAGTACTGAGTACCCAGCACCCTGAGCACTGAGCACCCAGCACCCTGAGTACTGAGCACCGAGCACCCTGAGTACTGAGCACCCAGCACCCTTAGTACTGAGCACCCAGCACCCTGAGCACTGAGCACCCAGCACCCTGAGTACTGAGCACCCAGCACCACCCTCAGCACTGAGCACCCAGCACCCCGAGCACTGAGCACCCAGCACCCTGAGCACTGAGCACCCAGCACCCTGAGTACTGAGCACCCAGCACCCCGAGTACTGAGCACCGAGCACCTCGAGCACTGAGCACCCAGCACCCTGAGTACTGAGCACCCAGCACCCTGAGTACTGAGCACTGCGCACCCCGAGTACTGAGCACCCAGCACCCCGAGCACTGAGCAGCCACCAACCTGAGTACTGAGAACAGATCACCCTGAGTACTGAGCACCCAGCACCCTGAGTACTGAGCCCCCAGCACCCTGAGTACTGAGCACCCAGCACCCCGAGCACTGAGCACCCAGCACCCCGAGAATGAGCACCCAGCACCCTGAGTACTGAGAACCGAGCACCCTGAGTACTGAGCACCCAGGACCCTGAGTACTGAGCCCCTAGAACCCTGAGAATGAGCACGCAGCACCATGAATACTGAGCACCCAGCACCCTGAGTACTGAGCACTAAGCACCCAGAGCACTGAGAACCCAGCACCCCGAGCACGGAGCACCCCGGACCCCGAGCACTGAGAACTGAGCAATCAGCACCCTGAATACTGAGCACCGAGCTCCCCGAGCACTGAGCACCCTGAGTACTGAGCCCCCAGCACCCCGATAACTGAGCACCCAGCACCCTGAGCACTGAGCACCCAGCACCCTGAGCACTGAGCACCCAGCACCCTGAGTACTGAGCACCCAGCATGCTGAGTACTGAGCACCCAGCACCCCGAGCACTGAGCAACCAGCACCCTGAGTACTGAGCACTGAGCACCCAGCACCCTGAGCACTGAGCACCCAGCACCCTGTGTACTGAGCACTGAGCACCCTGAGTACTAAGCACCCAGCACCCTGAGTACTGAGCACCCAGGACCCTGAGCACTGAGCACCGAGCACCCCGAGCACTGAGCACCCAGCACCCTGAGAACTCAGCACCCAGCACCCCGAGCACTGAGCACCCAGCACCCTGAGCACTGAGCACCCAGCACCCTGAGTACTGAGCACCCAGCACCCTGATTACTGAGTAACCAGCACCCTGAGCACTGATCACCCAGCACCCTGAGTACTGAGCACCGAGCACCGTGAGTACTGAGCACCCAGCACCCTGAGTACTGAGCACCCAGCACCCTGAGTACTTAGCAGCCAGCACCCTGAGCACTGAGCACCCAGCACCCTGAGTACTGAGCACCAAGCACCCTGAGTACTGAGCACGCAGCACCCTGAGTACTGAGCAACGAGCACCCCGAGAACTGAGCACCCAGCACCCTGAGAACTGAGCACTAAGCACCCAGAGCGCTGAGCACCCAGCACCCCAAGCACGGAGCACCCAGTACCAAGAGCACTGATTTCTGAGCACCCACCACCCTGATTACTGAGCACCGAGCTCCCCGAGCACTGAGCACCCTGAGTACTGAGCACCCCGGACCCCAATCACAGAGCACCCAGCACCCTCAGCACTGAGCACCCAGCACCCCGAGCACTGAGCACCCAGCACCCTGAGTACTGAGCACCCTGAGGACTGAGCACCGTTCACCCTGAGCAATGAGCACCCAGCACCCTGAGTACTGAGCACACAGCACCCTGCGTACTGAGCACCGAGCAACCCGAGCACTGAGCACCCAGCACCCTGAGCACTGAGCACCCAGCACCCTGAGTACTGAGCACCCAGCACCCTGAGTACTGAGCACCCAGCACCCTGAGCACTGAGCACCCAGCTCCCTGAGTACTGAGCACCCAGCACCCTGAGTACTGAGCACCCAGCACCCTGAGAACTGAGCACCCAGCACCCTGAGTACTGAACACCCAGCACCCTGAGTACTGAGCACCGAGCACCCCGAGTACTGAGCACAAAGCACCCCGAGCACTGAGCGCCCAGCACCCTGAGCACTGAGCACCCAGCACCCCAAGCACTGAGCACCCAGCACCCTGAGTACTGAGCACCGAGCACCCTGAGCACTGAGCACCCAGCACCCTGAGTACTGAGCACCAAGCACCAAGAGTACTGAGCACCGAGCATCCTGAGCACTGAGCACCGAGCACCCCGAGCACTGAGCACCCAGCACCCTGAATACTGAGCACCCAGCACCAAGAGTACTGAGCACCGAGCACCCCGAGCACTGAGCACCCAGCACCCTGAGTAATGAGCACCCAGCACCCCGAGTACTGAGCACCCAGCACCGTGAGTACTGAGCACCCAGCACCCTGAGTACTGAGCACCCAGCACCGTGAGCACTGAGCACAAAGCACGCTGAGTACTGAGCACTGAGCACCCTGAGTACTGAGCACCAAGGACCCTGAGCACTGAGCATCCAGCACGCTGAGTACTGAGCACTGAGCACCCTGAGTACTGAGCACCGAGCACCCTGAGTACTGAGCACCCAGCACCCTGAGTACTGAGCAGCCAGCACCCTGAGCACTGAGCACCAAGCACCCCGAGCACTGAGCACCCAGCACCCTGAGTACTGAGCACCCAGCACCCTGAGTACTGAGCACCCAGCACGCTGAGTACTGAGCACCCAGCACCCTGAGTACTGAGCACTGAGCAATGAGCACCCAGCACCCTGAGTACTGAGCACCCAGCACCCTGAGTACTGAGCACTGAGCACTGAGCACCCTGAGCACTGAGCACCCAGCACCCCGAGCACTGAGCACTGAGCACCCTGAGTACTGAGCACTGAGCACCCTTAGTACTGAGCACCGAGCACCCTGAGTACTGAGCAACCAGTACCCTGAGCACTGAGCACGGAGCACCCCGAGGACTGAGCACCCAGCACCGTGAGCACTGAGCACCCAGCACCTTGAGTACTGAGCACCGAGCACCCCGAGCACTGAGCACACAGCACCCTAAGTACTGAGCACCCAGCACCCTGAGCACTGAGCACCCAGCACCCCGAGCACTGAGCACCCAGCACCCTGAGTACTGAGCACCCAGCACCCTGAGTACTGAGCACCCAACGTACTGAGCATCGAGCACCCCGAGCACTGAGCACCCAGCACCCTGAGTACTGAGCACCCAGCACCCCGAGCACTGAGCACCCAGCACCCTGAGTACTGAGCACCGAGCACCCTGAGTACTGAGCACCCAGCACCCCGAGCACTGAGCACCCAGCACCCCGAGCACTGAGCACCCAGCACTGAGCACCCAGCACCCTGAGTACTGAGCACCCAGCACCCTGAGTACTGAGCACCGAGCAGCCCGAGCATTGAGCACCCAGCACCCTGAGTACTGAGCACCCAGCACCCCGAGCACTGAGCACCCAGCACCCCGAGCACTGAGCACCCAGCACTGAGCACCCAGCACCCCGAGCACTGAGCACCCAGCACTGAGCACCCAGCCCCCTGAGTACTGAGCACCGAACACCCCGAGCACTGAGCACCCAGCACCCTGAGTACTGAGCACCCAGCACCCTGAGTACTGAGCACTGAGCACTGAGCACCCTGAGCACTGAGCACCCAGCATCCTGAGCACTGAGTACTGAGCACCCAGCACCCTGAGCACTGAGCACCCAGCACCCTGAGCACTGAGCACCCAGCACCCTCAGTACTGAGCACCCAGCACCCCGAGCACTGAGCACCCAGCACCCCGAGTACTGAGCACTGAGCACCCTGAGTACTGAGCACTGAGCACCCTTAGTACTGAGCACCGAGCACCCTGAGTACTGAGCACCCAGCACCCTGAGCACTGAGCTCCGAGCACCCCGAGGACTGAGCACCCAGCACCGTGAGCACTGAGCACCCAGCACCTTGAGTACTGAGCACCGAGAACCCCGAGCACTGAGCACCCAGCACCCTGAGTACTGAGCACCCAGCACCCTGAGCACTGAGCACCCAGCACCCCGAGCACTGAGCACCCAGCACCCTGAGTACTGAGCACCCAGCACCCTGAGTACTGAGCACCCAGCATTCCGAGCACTGAGCACCCAGCACCCTGAGCACTGAGCACCCAGCACCCTGAGTACTGAGCACCCAGCACCCCGAGCACTAAGCACCCAGCACCCTGAGTAATGAGCACCCAGCACCCTGAGTACTGAGCACTGAGCACCCTGAGCACTGAGCACCCAGCACCCTGAGCACTGAGCACCCTGAGTACTGAGCACCCAGCACCCTGAGCACTGAGCACCCAGCACCCTGAGCACTGAGCACCCAGCACCCTCAGTACTGAGCACCCAGCACCCCGAGCACTGAGCACCCAGCACCCCGAGTACTGAGCACTGAGCACCCTGAGTACTGAGCACTGAGCACCCTTAGTACTGAGCACCGAGCACCCTGAGTACTGAGCACCCAGCACCCTGAGCACTGAGCTCCGAGCACCCCGAGGACTGAGCACCCAGCACCGTGAGCACTGAGCACCCAGCACCTTGAGTACTGAGCACCGAGAACCCCGAGCACTGAGCACCCAGCACCCTAAGTACTGAGCACCCAGCACCCTGAGCACTGAGCACCCAGCACCCCGAGCACTGAGCACCCAGCACCCTGAGTACTGAGCACCCAGCACCCTGAGTACTGAGCACCCAGCATTCCGAGCACTGAGCACCCAGCACCCTGAGCACTGAGCACCCAGCACCCTGAGTACTGAGCACCCAGCACCCCGAGCACTAAGCACCCAGCACCCTGAGTAATGAGCACCCAGCACCCTGAGTACTGAGCACTGAGCACCCTGAGCACTGAGCACCCAGCACCCTGAGCACTGAGCACCCTGAGGACTGAGCACCCAGCACCCTGAGTACTGAGTACCCAGCATCCTGAGTACTGAGCACCGATCACCCTGAGCACTGATCACCCAGCAACCCGAGCACTGAGCACCCAGCACCCTGAATACTGAGCACCCTGAGTACTGAGCACCCAGCACCCCGAGCACTGAGCACCCAGCACCCTGAGTACTGAGCACCCTGAGTACTGAGCACCCAGCACCCTGAGCACTGAGCACCCAGCACCCTGAGTACTGAGCACCCAGCACCCTGAGTACTTAGCACCCAGCACCCTGAGCACTGAGCACCTAGCACCCTGAGTACTGAGCACCGAGCACCCTGAGTACTGAGCACCCAGCACCAAGAGTACTGAGCACCGAGCATCCTGAGCACTGAGGACCGAGCACCCCGAGCACTGAGCACCCAGCACCCTGAGTACTGAGCACCCAGCACCAAGAGTACTGAGCACCGAGCACCCCGAGCACTGAGCACCCAACACCCTGAGAAATGAGCACCCAGCACCCCGAGTACTGAACACCCAGCACCGTGAGTACTGAGCACCCAGCACCCTGAGTACTGAGCACCCAGCACCCTGAGCACTGAGCACAAAGCACGCTGAGTACTGAGCACTAAGTACCCTGAGTACTGAGCACCAAGGTCCCTGAGCACTGAGCACCCAGCACGCTGAGTACTGAGCGCTGAGCACCCTGAGTACTGAGCACCGAGCACCCTGAGTACTGAGCACCCAGCACCCTCAACACTGAGCAGCCAGCACCCTGAGCACTGAGCACCCAGCACCGCGAGCACTGAGCACCCAGCCCCCTGAGTACTGAGCACCCAGCACCCTGAGTACTGAGCACTCAGCACCCTGAGTACTGAGCACCGAGCACCGAGCACCCCGAGCACTGAGCACCCAGCACCCTCAGCACTGAGCACCCTGAGGACTGAGCACCCAGCACCCTGAGTACTGAGCACCCAGCATCCTGAGTACTGAGCACCGATCACCCTGAGCACTGAGCACCCAGCAACCCGAGCACTGAGCACCCAGCACCCTGAGTACTGAGCACCCTGAGTACTGAGCACCCAGCACCCCGAGCACTGAGCACCCAGCACCCTGAGTACTGAGCACCCTGAGTACTGAGCACCCAGCACCCTGAGTACTGAGCACCCTGAGTACTGAGAACCCAGCACCCTGAGCACTGAGCACCCAGCACCCTGAGTACTGAGCACCCAGCACCCTGAGCACTGAGCACCCAGCACCCTGAGTACTGAGCACCCAGCACCCCGAGTACTTAGCACCCAGCACGCTGAGCACTGAGCACCCAGCACCCTGAGTACTGAGCAACTAGCACCCTGAGCACTGAGCACAAAGCACGCTGAGTACTGAGCACCCTGAGTACTGAGCACCAAGGACCCTGAGCACTGAGCACCCAGCGCGCTGAGTGCTGAGTGCTGAGCACACTGAGTACTGAGCACCGAGCACCCTGAGTACTGAGCACCCAGCACACTGAGCACTGTGCAGCCAGCACCCTGAGCACTGAGCACCCAGCACCCTGAGTACTGAGCACCCAGCACCCTGAGTACTGAGCACTCAGCACCCTGAGTACTGAGCACCGAGCACCCCGAGCACTGAGCACCCAGCACCCTGAGCACTGAGCACCCTGAGGATTGAGCACCCAGCACCCTGAGTACTGAGCACCCAGCATCCTGAGTACTGAGCACCGATCACCCTGAGCACTGAGCACCCAGCAACCCGAGCACTGAGCACCCAGCACCCTGAGTACTGAGCACCCTGAGTACTGACCACCCAGCACCCCGAGCACTGAGCACCCAGCACCCTGAGTACTGAGCACCCTGAGTACTGAGCACCCAGCACCCTGAGTACTGAGCACCCTGAGTACTGAGCACCCAGCACCCTGAGCATTGAGCACCCAGCACCCTGAGTACTGAGCACCCAGCACCCTGAGCACTGAGCACCCAGCACCCTGAGTACTGAGCACCCAGCACCCTGAGTACTTAGTACCCAGCACGCTGAGCACTGAGCACCCAGCACCCTGAGTACTGAGCACCGAGCACCCTGAGTACTGAGCACCCAGCACCCTGAGTACTGAGCACCCAGCACCCTGAGTACTGAGCACCGAGCACCCCGAGTACTGAGCACCCAGCACCCTGAGTACTGAGCACCCAGCACTCCGAGCACTGAGCACCCAGCACCCTGAGCACTGAGCACCCAGCACCCTGAGTACTGAGCACCCAGCACCCCGAGCACTGAGCACCCAGCACCCTGAGTAATGAGCACCCAGCACCCTGAGTACTGAGCACTGAGCACCCTGAGCACTGAGCACCCAGCACCCTGAGCACTGAACACCCTGAGGACTGAGCACCCAGCACCCTGATTACTGAGCACCCAGCACCCCGAGCACTGAGCACCCAGAACCCTGAGTAATGAGCACCCAGCACCCTGAGTACTGAGCACTGAGCACCCTGAGCACTGAGCACCCAGCACCCTGAGCACTGAGCACCCTGAGGACTGAGCACCCAGCACCCTGATTACTGAGCACCCAGCATCCTGAGTACTGAGCACCGATCACCCTGAGCACTGATCACCCAGCAACCCGAGCACTGAGCACCCAGCACCCTGAGTACTGAGCACCCTGAGTACTGAGCACCCAGCACTCCGAGCACTGAGCACCCAGCACCCTGAGTACTGAGCACCCTGAGTACTGAGCACCCAGCACCCTGAGTACTGAGCACCCTGAGTACTGAGCACCCAGCACCCTGAGCACTGAGCACCCAGCACCCTGAGTACTGAGTACCCAGCACCCTGAGCGCTGAGCACCTAGCACCCTGAGTACTGAGCACCCAGCACCCTGAGTACTTAGCAGCCAGCACCCTGAGCACTGAGCACCCAGCACCCTGAGTACTGAGCACCGAGCACCCTGAGTACTGACCACCCAGCACCCTGAGTACTGAGCACGCAGCACCCTGAGTACTGAGCACTAAGCACCCAGAGCCCTGAGCACCCAGCACCCCAAGCACGGAGCACCCAGGACCCCGAGCACTGATTACTGAGCACCCACCACCCTGATTACTGAGCACCGAGCTCCCCGAGCACTGAGCACCCTGAGTACTGAGCACCCAGGACCCCAATCACAGAGCACCCAGCACCCTCAGCACTGAGCACCCAGCACCCCGAGCACTGAGCACCCAGCACCCTGAGTACTGAGCACCCTGAGGACTGAGCACCGATCACCCTGAGCACTGAGCACCCAGCACCCTGAGTACTGAGCACCCTGCACCCTGCGTACTGAGCACCCAGCACCCTGAGCACTGAGCACACAGCACCCTGTGTACTGAGCACCCAGCACCCTGAGTACTGAGCACCCAGCACCCTGAGTACTGAGCACCCAGCACCCTGAGTACTGAGCACCCAGCACCCTGAGTACTGAGCACCGAGCACTCCGAGTACTGAGCACCCAGCACCCCGAGCACTGAGCGCCCAGCACCCTGAGCACTGAGCACCCAGCACCCCAAGCACTGAGCACCCAGCACCCTGAGTACTGAGTACTGAGCACCCTGAGTACTGAGTACTCAGCACCCTGAGCACTGAGCACCCAGCACCCTGAGTACTGAGCACCGAGCACCCTGAGCACTGAGCACCCAGCACCCTGAGTACTGAGCACCCAGCACCAAGAGTACTGAGCACCGAGCATCCTGAGCACTGAGCACCGAGCACCCCGAGCACTGAGCACCCAGCACCCTGAATACTGAGCACCCAGCACCAAGAGTACTGAGCACCGAGCACCCCGAGCACTGAGCACCCAGCACCCTGAGTAATGAGCACCCAGCACCCCGAGTACTGAGCACCCAGCACCGTGAGTACTGAGCACCCAGCACCCTGAGTACTGAGCACCCAGGACCGTGAGCACTGAGCACAAAGCACGCTGAGTACTGAGCACTGAGCACCCTGAGTACTGAGCACCAAGGACCCTGAGCACTGAGCACCCAGCACGCTGAGTACTGAGCGCTGAGCACCCTGAGTACTGAGCACCGAGCACCCTGAGTACTGAGCACCCAGCACCCTGAGCACTGAGCAGCCAGCACGGTGAGCACTGAGCACCCAGCACCCCGAGCACTGAGCACCCAGCACCCTGAGTACTGAGCACCCAGCACCCTGAGTACTGAGCACTCAGCACCCTGAGTACTGAGCACCCAGCACCCCGAGCACTGAGCACCCAGCACCCTGAGTACTGAGCACCCAGCACCCTGAGTACTGAGCACTCAGCACCCTGAGTACTGAGCACCGAGCACCCCGAGCACTGAGCACCCAGCACCCTCAGCACTGAGCACCCTGAGGACTGAGTACCCAGCACCCTGAGTACTGAGCACCCAGCATCGTGAGTACTGAGCACCGATCACCCTGAGCACTGAGCACCCAGCAACCCGAGCACTGAGCACCCAGCACCCTGAGTACTGAGCACCCTGAGTACTGAGCCCCCAGCACCCCGAGCACTGAGCACCCAGGACCCTGAGTACTGAGCACCCTGAGTACAGAGCACCCAGCACCCTGAGTACTGAGCACCCTGAGTACTGAGCACCCAGCACCCTGAGCACTGAGCACCCAGCACCCTGAGTACTGAGCACCCAGCACCCTGAGCACTGAGTACCCAGCACTCTGAGTACTGAGCACCCAGCACCCTGAGTACTTAGCACCCAGCACCGTGAGCACTGAGCACCCAGCACCCTGAGTACTGAGCACCGAGCACCCTGAGTACTGAGCACCCAGCATCCTGAGTACTGAGCACCCAGCACCCTGAGTACTGACCACCGAGCACCCCTAGTACTGAGCACCCAGCACCCTGAGCACTGAGCGCCCATCACCCTGAGTACTGAGCACGCAGCACCCTGAGTACTGAGCACCGAGCACCCCGAGAACTGAGCACCCAGCACCCTGAGTACTGAGCACTAAGCACCCAGAGCGCTGAGCACCCAGCACCCCAAGCACGGAGCACCCAGGACCCCGAGCACTGATTACTGAGCACCCACCACCCTGATTACTGAGCACCGAGCTCCCCGAGCACTGAGCACCCTGAGTACTGAGCACCCAGGACCCCAATCACAGAGCACCCAGCACCTTCAGCACTGAGCACCCAGCACCCCGAGCACTGAGCACCCAGCACCCTGAGTACTGAGCACCCTGAGGACTGAGCACCGATCACCCTGAGCACTGAGCACCCAGCACCCTGAGTACTGAGCACCCAGCACCCTGCGTACTGAGCACCGAGCAACCCGAGCACTGAGCACCCAGCACCCTGAGCACTGAGCACACAGCACCCTGAGTACCGAGCACCCAGCACCCTGAGTACTGAGCACCCAGCACCCTGAGCACTGAGCACCCAGCACCCTGAGTACTGAGCACCCAGCACCCTGAGTACTGAGCACCCAGCACCCTGAGTACTGAGCACCCAGCACCCTGAGTACTGAGCACCCAGCACCCTGAGTACTGAGCACCGAGCACCCCGAGTACTGAGCACCCAGCACCCCGAGCACTGAGCGCCCAGCACCCTGAGCACTGAGCACCCAGCACCCCAAGCACTGAGCACCCAGCGCCCCGAGTACTGAGTACTGAGCACCCTGAGTACTGAGTACTCAGCACCCTGAGCACTGAGCACCCAGCACACTGAGTACTGAGCACCGAGCACCCTGAGCACTGAGCACCCAGCACCCTGAGTACTGAGCACCCAGCACCAAGAGTACTGAGCACCGAGCATCCTGAGCACTGAGCACTGAGCACCCCGAGCACTGAGCACCCAGCACCCTGAATACTGAGCACCCAGCACCAAGAGTACTGAGCACCGAGCACCCCGAGCACTGAGCACCCAGCACCCTGAGTAATGAGCACCCAGCACCCCGAGTACTGAGCACCCAGCACCGTGAGTACTGAGCACCCAGCACCCTGAGTACTGAGCACCCAGCACCGTGAGCACTGAGCACAAAGCACGCTGAGTACTGAGCACTGAGCACCCTGAGTACTGAGCACCAAGGACCCTGAGCACTGAGCACCCAGCACGCTGAGTACTGAGCGCTGAGCACCCTGAGTACTGAGCACCGAGCAACCTGAGTACTGAGCACCCAGCACCCTGAGCACTGAGCAGCCAGCACACTGAGCACTGAGCACCCAGCACCCCGAGCACTGAGCACCCAGCACCCTGAGTACTGAGCACCCAGCACCCTGAGTACTGAGCACTCAGCACCCTGAGTACTGAGCACCGAGCACCCCGAGCACTGAGCACCCAGCACCCTCAGCACTGAGCACCCTGAGGACTGAGCACCCAGCACCCTGAGTACTGAGCACCCAGCATCGTGAGTACTGAGCACCGATCACCCTGAGCACTGAGCACCCAGCAACCCGAGCACTGAGCACCCAGCACCCTGAGTACTGAGCACCCTGAGTACTGAGCACCCAGCACCCCGAGCACTGAGCACCCAGGACCCTGAGTACTGAGCACCCTGAGTACTGAGCACCCAGCACCCTGAGTACTGAGCACCCTGAGTACTGAGCACCCAGCACCCTGAGCACTGAGCACCCAGCACCCTGAGTACTGAGCACCCAGCACCCTGAGCACTGAGCACCCAGCACCCTGAGTACGGAGCACCCAGCACCCTGAGTACTTAGCACCCAGCACCCTGAGCACTGAGCACCCAGCACCCTGAGTACTGAGCACCGAGCACCCTGAGTACTGAGCACCAAGCACCCCTAGTACTGAGCACCCAGCACCCTGAGCACTGAGCGCCCAGCACCCTGAGTACTGAGCACCCAGCACCCTGAGTACTGAGCACCCACCACCCCGAGCACTGAGCACCCTGAGTACTGAGCACTAAGCACCCAGAGCGCTGAGCACCCAGCACCCCAAGCACGGAGCACCCAGGACCCCAAGCACTGAGTACTGAGCACCCAGCACCCTGAGTACTGAGCACCGAGCTCCCCGAGCACTGAGCACCCTGAGTACTGAGCACCCAGCACCCCGATCACAGAGCACCCAGCACCCTCAGCACTGAGCACCCAGCACCACGAGCACTGAGCACCCAGCACCCTGAGTACTGAGCACCCTGAGGACTGAGCACCGATCACCCTGAGCACTGAGCACCCAGCACCCTGAGCACTGAGCACCCAGCACCCTGAGTACTGAGCACCCAGCACCCTGAGTACTGAGCACCCAGCACCCTGAGCACTGAGCACCCAGCACCCTGAGTACTGAGCATTCAGCACCCTGATCACAGAGCACCCAGCACCCTCAGCACTGAGCACCCAGCACCCTGAGCACTGAGCACCCAGCACCCTGAGTACTGAGCACCCTGAGTACTGAGCACCCAGCACCCTGAGTACTGAGCACCGAGCACCCTTAGCACTGAGCACCTAGCACCCTGAGTACTGAGCACCCAGCACCAAGAGTACTGAGCACCGAGCATCCTGAGCACTGAGCACCGAGCACCCCGAGTACTGAGCACCCAGCACCCTGAGGACTGAGCACCCAGCACCGTGAGTACTGAGCACCCAGCACCCTGAGTACTGAGCACCCAGCACCCTGAGCACTGAGCACAAAGCACGCTGAGTACTGAGCAATGAGCACCCTGAGTACTGAGCACCAAGGACCCTGAGCACTGAGCAGCCAGCACCCTGAGCACTGAGCACCCAGCACCCTGAGTACTGAGCACCCAGCACCCTGAGTACTGAGCACCGAGCACCCCGAGTACTGAGCACCCAGCACCCCGAGCACTGAGCGCCCAGCACCCTGAGCACTGAGAACCCAGACCTCCAAGCACTGAGCACCCACTACCCTGAGTACTGAGTACTGAGCACCCTGAGTACTGAGCACCCAGCACCCTGAGCACTGAGCACCCAGCACCCTGAGTACTGAGCACCCAGCACCCTGAGTACTGAGCACCGAGCACCCCGAGTACTGAGCACCCAGCACCCCGAGCACTGAGCGCCCAGCACCCTGAGCACTGAGAACCCAGCCCTCCAAGCACTGAGCACCCACTACCCTGAGTACTGAGTACTGAGCACCCTGAGTACTGAGCACCCAGCACCCTGAGCACTGAGCACCCAGCACCCTGAGTACTGAGCACCCAGCACCGTGAGTACTGAGCACCCAGCACCCTGAGTACTGAGCACCCAGCACCCTGAGCACTGAGCACAAAGCACGCTGAGTACTGAGCAATGAGCACCCTGAGTACTGAGCACCAAGGACCCTGAGCACTGAGCAGCCAGCACCCTGAGCACTGAGCACCCAGCACCCTGAGTACTGAGCACCCAGCACCCTGAGTACTGAGCACCGAGCACCCCGAGTACTGAGCACCCAGCACCCCGAGCACTGAGCGCCCAGCACCCTGAGCACTGAGAACCCAGCCCTCCAAGCACTGAGCACCCACTACCCTGAGTACTGAGTACTGAGCACCCTGAGTACTGAGCACCCAGCACCCTGAGCACTGAGCACCCAGCACCCTGAGTACTGAGCACCCAGCACCCTGAGTACTGAGCACCGAGCACCCCGAGTACTGAGCACCCAGCACCCCGAGCACTGAGCGCCCAGCACCCTGAGCACTGAGAACCCAGCCCTCCAAGCACTGAGCACCCACTACCCTGAGTACTGAGTACTGAGCACCCTGAGTACTGAGCACCCAGCACCCTGAGCACTGAGCACCCAGCACCCTGAGTACTGAGCACCCAGCAGCAAGAGTACTGAGCACCGAGCATCCTGAGCACTGAGCACCGAGCACCCCGAGCACTGAGCACCCAGCACCCTGAGTACTGAGCACCCAGCACCAAGAGTACTGAGCACCGAGCACCCCGAGCACTGAGCACCCAGCACCTTGAGTAATGAGCACCCAGCACCCCGAGTACTGAGCACCCAGCACCGTGAGTACTGAGCACCCAGCACCCTGAGCACTGAGCACCCTGAGGACTGAGCACCCAGCACCCTGAGTACTGAGCACTGAGCACCCCGAGCACTGAGCACCCAGCACCCTGAGCACTGAGCACCCAGCAACCCGAGCACTGAGCACCCAGCACCCTGAGTACTGAGCACCCTGAGTACTGAGCACCCAGCACCCCGAGCACTGAGCACCCAGCTCTCTGAGTACTGAGCACCCTGAGTACTGAGCACCCAGCACCCTGAGTACTGAGCACCCTGAGTACTGAGCACCCAGCACCCTGAGCACTGAGCACCCAGCACCCTGAGTACTGAGCAACCAGCACCCTGAGCACTGAGCACCCAGCACCCTGAGTACTGAGCACCCAGCACCCTGAGTACTTAGCACCCAGCACCCTGAGCACTGAGCACCCAGCACCCTGAGTACTGAGCACCGAGCACCGTGAGTACTGAGCACCCAGCACCCTGAGGACTGAGCAACCAGCACCCTGAGTACTGAGCACCGAGCACCCCGAGTACTGAGCACCCAGCACCCTGAGCACTGAGCACCCAGCACCCTGAGTACTGAGCACCCAGCACCCTGAGTACTGAGCACCCAGCACCCCGAGCACTGAGCACCCTGAGTACTGAGCACTAAGCACCCAGAGCGCTGAGCACCCAGCACCCCAAGCACGGAGGACCCAGGAAACCGAGCACTGAGTACTGAGCACCCAGCACCCTGAGTACTGAGCACCGAGCTCCCCGAGCACTGAGCACCCTGAGTACTGAGCACCCAGCACCCTGATCACAGAGCACCCAGCACCCTCAGCACTGAGAACCCAGCACCCCGAGCACTGAGCACCCAGCACCCTGAGTACTGAGCACGAAGCACCCTGAGTACTGAGCACCGAGCACTCCGAGCACTGAGCACCCAGCACCCTGAGCACTGAGCACCCAGCACCCTGAGTACTGAGCACCCAGCACCCTGAGTACTGAGCACCCAGCACCCTGAGCAATGAGCACCCAGCACCCTGAGTACTGAGCACCCAGCACCCTGATCACAGAGCACCCAGCACCCTCAGCACTGAGCACCCAGCACCCCGAGCACTGAGCACCCAGCACCCTGAGTACTGAGCACCCTGAGTACTGAGCACCCAGCACCCTGAGCACTGAGCACCCAGCACCCTGAGTACTGAGCACCGAGCACCCTGAGCACTGAGCACCCAGCACCCTGAGTACTGAGCACCCAGCAGCAAGAGTACTGAGCACCGAGCATCCTGAGCACTGAGCACCGAGCACCCCGAGCACTGAGCACCCAGCACCGTGAGTACTGAGCACCCAGCACCAAGAGTACTGAGCACCGAGCACCCCGAGCGCTGAGCACCCAGCACCCTGAGTAATGAGCACCCAGCACCCCGAGTACTGAGCGCCCAGCACCGTGAGTACTGAGCACCCAGCACCCTGAGTACTGAGCACCCAGCACCCTGAGCACTGAGCACAAAGCACGCTGAGTACTGAGCACTGAGCACCCTGAGTACTGAGCACCAAGGACCCTGAGCACTGAGCACCCAGCACGCTGAGTACTGAGCGCTGAGCACCCTGAGTACTGAGCACCGAGCACCCTGAGTACTGAGCACCCAGCACCCTGAGCACTGAGCAGCCAGCACCCTGAGCACTGAGCACCCAGCACCCTGAGTACTGAGCACCCAGCACCCTGAGTACTGAGCACCCTGAGTACTGAGCACCCAGCACACTGAGTACTGAGCACCCTGAGTACTGAGCACCCAGCACACTGAGTACTGAGCACCCTGAGTACTGAGCACCCAGCACCCTGAGCACTGAGCACCCAGCACCCTGAGTACTGAGCACCCAGCACCCTGAGCACTGAGCACCCAGCACCCTGAGTACTGAGCTCCCATCACCCTGAGTACTTAGCACCCAGCACCCTGAGCACTGAGCACCCAGCACCCTGAGTACTGAGCACTGAGCACCCTGAGCACTGAGCACCCAGCACCCTGAGTACTGAGCACCCAGCACCCTGAGTACTGAGCACCCAGCACCCAGAGCACTGAGCACCCTGAGTTCTGAGCACTAAGCACCCAGAGCGCTGAGCACCCAGCACCCCAAGCACGGAGCACCCAGGACCCCGAGCACTGAGTACTGAGCACCCAGCACCCTGAGTACTGAGCACCGAGCTCCCCGAGCACTGAGCACCCTGAGTACTGAGCACCCAGCACCCCGATCACAGAGCACCCAGCACCCTCAGCACTGAGCACCCAGCACCACGAGCACTGAGCACCCAGCACCCTGAGTACTGAGCACCCTGAGGACTGAGCACCGATCACCCTGAGCACTGAGCACCCAGCACCCTGAGTACTGAGCACCCAGCACCCTGAGTACTGAGCACCGAGCACTCCGAGCACTGAGCACCCAGCACCCTGAGCACTGAGCACCCAGCACCCTGAGTACTGAGCACCCAGCACTCTGAGTACTGAGCACCCAGCACCCTGAGCACTGAGCACCCAGCACCCTGAGTACTGAGCACCCAGCACCCTGAGTACTGAGCACCCAGCACCCTGAGTACTGAGCACCGAGCACCCCGAGTACTGAACACCCAGCACCCCGAGAATGAGCACCCAGCAGCCTGAGTACTGAGCACAGAGCACCCAGAGTACTGAGCACCCAGCACGCTGAGCACTGAGCACCCAGCACCCCGAGTACTGAGCAAACAGCACCCCGAGCACTGAGCACCCAGCACCCCGAGAATTAGCACCCAGCACCCTGAGTACTGAGCACCCAGCACCCTGAGCACTGAGCACCCAGCACCCCGAGTACTGAGCAAACAGCACCCCGAGCACTGAGCACCCAGCACCCCGAGAATTAGCACCCAGCACCTCGTGCACTGAGCACCCTGAGTACTGAGCACCTAGCACCCTGAGTACTGAGCACCGAGCTCCCCGAGCACTGAGCACCCTGAGTACTGAGCACCCAGCACCCCGAAGACAGAGCACCCAGCACCCTCAGCACTGAGCACGCAGCACCCCGAGCACTGAGCACCCAGCACCCTGAGTACTGAGCACCCTGAGGACTGAGCACCGATAACCCTGAGCACTGAGCACCCAGCACCCTGAGTACTGAGCACCCAGCACCCTGAGTACTGAGCACCGAGCACCCCGAGCACTGAGCACCCAGCACCCTGAGTACTGAGCACCCAGCACCCTGAGCACTGAGCACCCAGCACCCTTAGCACTGAGCACCCAGCACCCTGAGCACTGAGCACCCAGCACCCTGAGTACTGAGCACCCAACGTACTGCGCACCGAGCACCCCTAGCACTGAGCACCCAGCACCCTGAGTAGTGAGCACCCAGCACCCTGAGTACTGAGCACCCAGAACCCCGATCACTGAGCACCCAGCACCCCGAGCACTGAGCACTGAGCACCCTGAGTACTGAGCACTGAGCACCCTTAGTACTGAGCACCGAGCACCCCGAGCACTGAGCAGCCAGCACCTTGAGTACTGAGCACCGAGCACCCCGAGCACTGAGCACCCAGCACCCTGAGTCCTGAGCACCCAGCACCCTGAGCACTGAGCACCCAGCACCCCGAGCACTGAGCACCCAGCACCCTGAGTACTGAGCACCCAGCACCCTGAGTACTGAGCACCCAGTACCCCCAGCACTGAGCACCCAGCACCCTGAGCACTGAGCACCCAGCACCCTGAGTACTGAGCAAACAGCACCCCGAGCACTGAGCACCCAGCACCCTGAGTACTGAGCACTCAGCAGCCTGAGTACTGAGCACCGAGCACCCCGAGCACTGAGCACCCAGCACCCTGAGCACTGAGCACACTGAGGACTGAGCACCCAGCACCCTGAGTACTGAGCACCCAGCACCCTGAGTACTGAGCACCCAGCATACTGAGTACTGAGCACCGATCACCCTGAGCACTGAGCACCCAGCACCCCGAGCACTGAGCACCCAGCACCCTGAGTACTGAGCACCCTGAGTATTGAGCACCCAGCACCCCGAGCACTGAGCGCCCAGCACCCCGAGTACTGAGCACCCTGAGCACTGAGCACCCAGCACCCTGAGTACTGAGCACCCAGCAAACTGAGCACAGAGCACCCAGCACCCTGAGTACTGAGCACCCAGCACCCTGAGCACTGAGCACCCAGCACCCTGAGTACTGAGCACCCAGCACCCTGAGTACTGAGCACCCAGCACCCTGATTACTGATTACCCAGCACCCTGAGCTCTGAGCACCCAGCACCCTGAGTACTGAGCACCGAGCACCCTGAGTACTGAGCACCCAGCACCCTTAGTACTGAGCACCCAGCACCCTGAGCACTGAGCACCCAGCACCCTGAGTACTGAGCACCCAGCACCACCCTCAGCACTGAGCACCCAGCACCCCGAGCACTGAGCACCCAGCACCCTGAGCACTGAGCACCCTGATTACTGAGCACTGAGCACCCAGCACCCTGAGCACTGAGCACCCAGCACACCGAGCACTGAGCACCCAGCACCCTGAGTACTGAGCACCGAGCACCCTGAGTACTGATCAGTGCTAGGGGTGCTCGGTGCTCAGTACGTTGGGTGCTCAGTATTCAGGGTGCTGGGTGCTCAGTGCTCAGGGTGGTGGGTGCTCAGTGCTCAGGGTGCTGGGTGCTCAGTGCTCAGGTTGCTGGGTGCTCAGTGCTTGGGGTGCTGGGTGCTCAGTGCTCAGGGTGGTGGGTTCTCAGTGCTCAGGGTGCTGGGTGCTCAGTACTCAGGGTGCTGGGTGCTCAGTGCTAGGGGTGTTCGGTGCTCAGTACGTTGGGTGCTCAGTACTCAGGGTGCTGGGTGCTCAGTGCTCAGGGTGCTGGGTGCTCAGTACTCAGGGTGCTCAGTACTCAGGCTGCTGGGTGCTCAGTACTCAGGGTGCTCAGTACTCAGGGTGCTGGGTGCTCAGTGCTCGGGTTGCTGGGTGCTCAGTGCTCGGGGTGCTGGGTGCTCAGTACATAGGGTGCTCAGTACTCAGGGTGCTGGGTGCTCAGTGCTCGGGTTGCTGGGTGCTCAGTGCTCAGGGTGATCGGTGCTCAGTACTCAGGATGCTGGGTGCTCAGTACTCAGGGTGCTGGGTGCTCAGTCCTCAGGGTGCTCAGTGCTCAGGGTGCTGGGTGCTCAGTGCTCGGGGTGCAGTGTGCTCAGTACTCCGGATGCTCGGTGCTCAGTACTCAGGGTGCTGGGTGCTCAGTACTCAGGGTGCTGGGTGCTCAGTACTCAGGGTGCTCGGTGCTCAGTACTCAGGGTGCTGGGTGCTCAGTGCTCAGTGTGCTGGGTGCTAAGTACTCAGGGTGCTGGGTGCTCAGGACTCAGGGTGCTGTGTGCTCAGTGCTCGGAGTGCTGGGTGCTCAGTACTCAGGGTGCTGGGTGCTCAGTACTCAGGGTGCTGGGTGCTCAGTGCTCGGGGTGCTGGGTGCTCAGTGCTCAGGGTGCTGGATGCTCAGTACTTAGGGTGCTGGGTGCTCAGTGCTCGGGGTGCTCGGTGCTCAGTACTTAAGGTGCTGGGTGCTCAGTGCTCACGGTGCTGGGTGCTCAGTCCTCGGGGTGCTCCGTGCTCAGTGCTCAGGGTGCTGGGTGCTCAGTACTCAGGGTGCTCGGTGCTCAGTACTAAGGGTGCTAAGTGCTCAGTGCTCGGGGTGCTGGGTGCTCAGTGCTCCTGGTGCTGGGTGCTCAGTACTCAGGGTGCTGGGTTCTCAGTGCTCAGGGTGCTGGGTGCTCAGTACTCAGTGCTCAGGATGCTGGGTGCTCAGTGCTCAGGGTGCTCAGTGCTCAGTACTCAGTACTCAGGGTGCTGGGTGCTCAGTACTCAGGGTGCTGGGTGCTCAGTGCTCGGGGTGCCCGGTGAGTACTGAGCACCCAGCACCCTGAGTACTGAGCACCCAGCACCCTGAGTACTGAGCACCGAGCATCCGGAGTACTGAGCACCCTGCACCCCAAGCACTGAGCACCCAGCACCCTGAGCACTGAGCACCCTGAGTACTGAGCACCCAGCACCCTGAGCACTGAGCACCCAGCACCCTGAGTACTGAGCACCGAGCACCCCGAGGACTGAGCACCCAGCACCCTGAGTACTGAGCACCCAGCACCAAGAGTACTGAGCACCGAGCATCCTGAGCACTGAGCACCGAGCACCCCGAGCACTGAGCACCCAGCACCCTGAGTACTGAGCACCCAGCACCAAGAGTACTGAGCACCGAGCACCCCGAGTACTGAGCACCCAGCACCCTGAGTAATGAGCACCCAGCACCCTGAGCACTGAGCACAAAGCACGCTGAATACTGAGCACTGAGCACCCTGAGTACTGAGCACCAAGGACCCTGAGCACTGAGCACCCAGCACGCTGAGTACTGAGCGCTGAGCACCCTGAGTACTGAGCACCGAGCACCCTGAGTACTGAGCACCCAGCACCCTGAGCACTGAGCAGCCAGCATCCTGAGCACTGAGCACCCAGCACCGCGAGCACTGAGCACCCAGCACCCTGAGCACTGAGCACCCAGCACCCCGAGGACTGAGCACCCAGCAACCTGAGTACTGAGCACCGAGCACCCGGAGCACTGAGCACCCAGCACCCTGAGTACTGAGCACCCAGCACCCTGAGTACTGAGCACCCAGCACCCCAAGCACTGAGCACCCAGCACCCCGAGCACTGAGCACCCAGTTCCCCGAGCATGAGCACCCAGCATCCTGAGTACTGAGAACAGAGCACCCTGAGTACTGAGCACCCAGCACGCTGAGCACTGAGCACCCAGCACCCCGAGTACTGAGCAAACAGCACCCCGAGCACTGAGCACCCAGCACCCCGATAATTAGCACCCAGCACCCTGAGTACTGAGCACCCAGCACCCTGAGTACTGAGCACCCAGCACCCCGTGCACTGAGCACCCTGAGTACTGAGCACCCAGCACCCTGAGTACTGAGCACTAAGCACCCAGAGCGCTGAGCACCCAGCACCCCAAGCACGGAGCACCCAGGACCCCGAGCACTGAGTACTGAGCACCCAGCACCCTGAGTACTGAGCACCGAGCTCCCCGAGCACTGAGCACCCTGAGTACTGAGCACCCAGCACCCCGATGACAGAGCACCCAGCACCCTCAGCACTGAGCACGCAGCACCCCGAGCACTGAGCACCCAGCACCCTGAGTACTGAGCACCCTGAGGACTGAGCACCGATAACCCTGAGCACTGAGCACCCAGCACCCTGAGTACTGAGCACCCAGTACCCTGAGTACTGAGCACCAAGCACCCCGAGCACTGAGCACCCAGCACCCTGAGTACTGAGCACCCAGCACCCTGAGCACTGAGCACCCAGCACCCTGAGCACTGAGCACCCAGCACCCTGAGCACTGAGCACCCAGCACCCTGAGTACTGAGCACCCAACGTACTGAGCACCGAGCACCCCTAGCACTGAGCACCCAGCACCCTGAGTACTGAGCACCCAGCACCCTGAGTACTGAGCACCCAGCATCCTGAGTACTGAGCACCGAGCACCCTGAGTTCTGAGCACCCAGCACCCTGAGCACTGAGCACAGAGCATCCCGAGGACTGAGCACCCAGCACCGTGAGCACTGAGCAGCCAGCACCTTGAGTACAGAGCACTGAGCACCCCGAGCACTGAGCACCCAGCACCCTGAGTCCTGAGCACCCAGCACCCTGAGTACTGAGCACCCAGTACCCCGAGCACTGAGCACCCAGCACCCTGAGCACTGAGCACCCAGCACCCTGAGTACTGAACACCCAGCACCCCGAGCACTGAGCACCCAGCACCCTGAGTACTGAGCACTCAGCACCCTGAGTACTGAGCACCGAGCACCCCGAGCACTGAGCACCCAGCACCCTGAGCACTGAGCACCCTGAGGACTGAGCACCCAGCACCCTGAGTACTGAGCACCCAGCACCCTGAGTACTGAGCACCCAGCATCCTGAGTACTGAGCAACGATCACCCTGAGCACTGAGCACTCAGCACCCTGAGCGCTGAGCAGCCAGCACCCTGAGTACTGAGCACCCTGAGTACTGAGCACCCAGCACCCCGAGCACTGAGCACCCAGCACCCCGAGTACTGAGCACCCTGAGCACTGAGCACCCAGCAACCTGAGTACTGAGCACCCAGCACCCTGAGCACTGAGCACCCAGCACCCTGAGTACTGAGCACCCAGCACCCTGAGCACTGAGCACCCAGCACCCTGAGTACTGAGCACCCAGCACCCTGAGTACTTAGCACCGAGCACCCTGAGTACTGAGCACCCAGCACCCTGAGTACTGAGCACCGAGCACCCCGAGTACTGAGCACCCAGCAACCTGAGCACTGAGAACCCAGCACCCTGAGCACTAAGCACCCAGCACCCCAAGCACTGAGCACCCCGCACCCTGAGCACTGAGCACCCAGCACCCTGAGCACTGAGCACCCAGCACCCTGAACACTGAGCACCCACCACCCTGAGTACTGAGCACCCAACGTACTGAGCACCGAGCACCCCTAGCACTGAGCACCCAGCACCCTGAGTACTGAGCACCTAGCACCCTCAGTACTGAGCACCCAGCACCCCGAGCACAGAGCAATGAGCACCCTGAGTACTGAGCACTGAGCACCCTTAGTACTGAGCACCGAGCACCCTGAGTACTGAGCACCCAACACCCTGAGCACTGAGCACGGAGCACCCCTAGGACTGAGCACCCAGAACCGTGAGCACTGAGCAGCCAGCACCTTGAGTACTGAGCACCGAGCACCCCGAGCACTGAGCACCCAGCACCCTGAGTCCTGAGCACCCAGCACCCTGAGTACTGAGCACCCAGCACCCTGAGTACTGAGCACCGAGCATCCGGAGTACTGAGCACCCTGCACCCCGAGCACTGAGCACCCAGCAACCCGAGCACTGAGCACCCAGCACCCTGAGCACTGAGCACCCTGAGGAATGAGCACCCAGCACCCTGAGTACTGAGCACCCAGCATCCTGAGTACTGAGCACCGATCACCCTGAGCACTGAGCACCCAGCAAACCGAGCACTGAGCACCCAGCACCCTGAGTACTGAGCACCCTGAGTACTGAGCACCCAGCACCCCGAGCACTGAGCACCCAGCAACCCGAGCACTGAGCACCCAGCACCCTGAGTACTGAGCACCCTGAGTACTGAGCACCCAGCACCCTGAGTACTGAGCACCCTGAGTACTGAGCACCCAGCACCCTGAGCACTGAGCACCCAGCACCCTGAGTACTGACCACCGAGCACCCCTAGTACTGAGCACCCAGCACCCTGAGCACTGAGCGCCCAGCACCCTGAGTACTGAGCACGCAGCACCCTGAGTACTGAACACCGAGCACCCCGAGAACTGAGCACCCAGCACCCTGAGTACTGAGCACTAAGCACCCAGAGCGCTGAGCACCCAGCACCCCAAGCACGGAGCACCCAGGACCCCGAGCACTGATTACTGAGCACCCACCACCCTGATTACTGAGCACCGAGCTCCCCGAGCACTGAGCACCCTGAGTACTGAGCACCCAGGACCCCAATCACAGAGCACCCAGCACCCTCAGCACTGAGCACCCAGCACCCCGAGCACTGAGCACCCAGCACCCTGAGTACTGAGCACCCTGCGTACTGAGCACCGAGCAACCCGAGCACTGAGCACCCAGCACCCTGAGTACTGAGCACCGAGCACCCTGAGCACTGAGCACCCAGCACCCTGAGTACTGAGCACCCAGCACCAAGAGTACTGAGCACCGAGCATCCTGAGCACTGAGCACCGAGCACCCCGAGCACTGAGCACCCAGCACCCTGAATACTGAGCACCCAGCACCAAGAGTACTGAGCACCGAGCACCCCGAGCACTGAGCACCCAGCACCCTGAGTAATGAGCACCCAGCACCCCGAGTACTGAGCACCCAGCACCGTGAGTACTGAGCACCCAGCACCCTGAGTACTGAGCACCCAGCACCGTGAGCACTGAGCACAAAGCACGCTGAGTACTGAGCACTGAGCACCCTGAGTACTGAGCACCAAGGACCCTGAGCACTGAGCACCCAGCACGCTGAGTACTGAGCGCTGAGCACCCTGAGTACTGAGCACCGAGCACCCTGAGTACTGAGCACCCAGCACCCTGAGCACTGAGCAGCCAGCACCCTGAGCACTGAGCACCCAGCACCCCGAGCACTGAGCACCCAGCACCCTGAGTACTGAGCACCCAGCACCCTGAGTACTGAGCACTCAGCACCCTGAGTACTGAGCACCGAGCACCCCGAGCACTGAGCACCCAGCACCCTCAGCACTGAGCACCCTGAGGACTGAGCACCCAGCACCCTGAGTACTGAGCACCCAGCATCGTGAGTACTGAGCACCGATCACCCTGAGCACTGAGCACCCAGCAACCCAAGCACTGAGCACCCAGCACCCTGAGTACTGAGCACCCTGAGTACTGAGCACCCAGCACCCCGAGCACTGAGCACCCAGGACCCTGAGTACTGAGCACTCTGAGTACTGAGCACCCAGCACCCTGAGTACTGAGCACCCTGAGTACTGAGCACCCAGCACCCTGAGCACTGAGCACCCAGCACCCTGAGTACTGAGCACCCAGCACCCTGAGCACTGAGCACCCAGCACCCTGAGTACGGAGCACCCAGCACCCTGAGTACTTAGCACCCAGCACCCTGAGCACTGAGCACCCAGCACCCTGAGTACTGAGCACCGAGCACCCTGAGTACTGAGCACCAAGCACCCCTAGTACTGAGCACCCAGCACCCTGAGCACTGAGCGCCCAGGACCCTGAGTACTGAGCACCCAGCACCCTGAGTACTGAGCACCCACCACCCCGAGCACTGAGCACCCTGAGTACTGAGCACTAACCACCCAGAGCGCTGAGCACCCAGCACCCCAAGCACGGAGCACCCAGGACCCCAAGCACTGAGTACTGAGCACCCAGCACCCTGAGTACTGAGCACCGAGCTCCCCGAGCACTGAGCACCCTGAGTACTGAGCACCCAGCACCCCGATCACAGAGCACCCAGCACCCTCAGCACTGAGCACCCAGCACCCCGAGCACTGAGCACACAGCACCCTGAGTACTGAGCACCCTGAGGACTGAGCACCGATCACCCTGAGCACTGAGCACCCAGCACCCTGAGCACTGAACACCCAGCACCCTGAGTATTGAGCACCCAGCACCCTGAGTACTGAGCAACCAGCACCCTGAGCACTGAGCACCCAGCACCCTGAGTACTGAGCATTCAGCACCCTGATCACAGAGCACCCAGCACCCTCAGCACTGAGCACCCAGCACCCCGAGCACTGAGCACCCAGCACCCTGAGTACTGAGCACCCTGAGTACTGAGCACCCAGCACCCTGAGTACTGAGCACCGAGCACCCTGAGCACTGAGCACCCAGCACCCTGAGTACTGAGCACCCAGCACCAAGAGTACTGAGCACCGAGCATCCTGAGCACTGAGCACCGAGCACCCCGAGCACTGAGCACCCAGCACCCTGAGTACTGAGCACCCAGCACCAAGAGTACTGAGCACCGAGCACCCCGAGCACTGAGCACCCAGCACCCTGAGTACTGAGCACCCAGCACCGTGAGTACTGAGCACCCAGCACCCTGAGTACTGAGCACCCAGCACCCTGAGCACTGAGCACAAAGCACGCTGAGTACTGAGCAATGAGCACCCTGAGTACTGAGCACCAAGGACCCTGAGCACTGAGCAGCCAGCACCCTGAGCACTGAGCACCCAGCACCCTGAGTACTGAGCACCCAGCACCCTGAGTACTGAGCACCCAGCACCCTGAGTACTGAGCACCCAGCACCCTGAGTACTGAGCACCCAGCACCCTGAGTACTGAGCACCGAGCACCCCGAGTACTGAGCACCCAGCACCCCGAGCACTGAGCGCCCAGCACCCTGAGCACTGAGCACCGAGCACCCCAAGCACTGAGCACCCAGCACCCTGAGCACTGAGCACCCTGAGGACTGAGCACCCAGCATCCTGAGTACTGAGCACCGAGCACCCCGAGCACTGAGCACCCAGCACCCTGAGCACTGAGCACCCTGAGGACTGAGCACCCAGCACCCTGAGTACTGAGCACCCAGCATCCTGAGTACTGAGCACCGATCACCCTGAGCACAGAGCACCCAGCAACCCGAGCACTGAGCACCCAGCACCCTGAGTACTGAGCACCCTGAGTACTGAGCACCCAGCACCCCGAGAACTGAGCACCCAGCTCCCTGAGTACTGAGCACCTTGAGTACTGAGCACCCAGCACCCTGAGTACTGAGCACCCTGAGTACTGAGCACCCAGCACCCTGAGCACTGAGCACCCAGCACCCTGAGTACTGAGCAACCAGCACCCTGAGCACTGAGCACCCAGCACCCTGAGTACTCAGCACCCAGCACCCTGAGTACTTAGCACCCAGCACGCTGAGCACTGAGCACCCAGCACCCTGAGTACTGAGCACCGAGCACCGTGAGTACTGAGCACCCAGCACCCTGAGTACTGAGCAACCAGCACCCTGAGTACTGAGCACCGAGCACCCAGAGTACTGAGCACCCAGCACCCTGAGCACTGAGCACCCAGCACCCTGAGTACTGAGCACCCAGCACCCTGAGTACTGAGCACCCAGCACCCCGAGCACTGAGCACCCTGAGTACTGAGCACTAAGCACCCAGAGCGCTGAGCACCCAGCACCCCAAGCACGGAGGACCCAGGAAACCGAGCACTGAGTACTGAGCACCCAGCACCCTGAGTACTGAGCACCGAGCTCCCCGAGCACTGAGCACCCTGAGTACTGAGCACCCAGCACCCTGATCACAGAGCACCCAGCACCCTCAGCACTGAGCACCCAGCACCCCGAGCACTGAGCACCCAGCACCCTGAGTACGGAGCACCCTGAGGACTGAGCACCGATCACCCTGAGCACTGAGCACCCAGCACCCTGAGTACTGAGCACCCAGCACCCTGAGTACTGAGCACCGAGCACTCCGAGCACTGAGCACCCAGCACACTGAGCACTGAGCACCCAGCACCCTGAGTACTGAGCACCCAGCACACTGAGTACTGAGCACCCAGCACCCTGAGCAATGAGCACCCAGCACCCTGAGTACTGAGCACCCAGCACCCTGATCACAGAGCACCCAGCACCCTCAGCACTGAGCACCCAGCACCCCGAGCACTGAGCACACAGCACCCTGAGTACTGAGCACCCTGAGTACTGAGAACCCAGCACCCTGAGCACTGAGCACCCAGCACCCTGAGTACTGAGCACCGAGCACACTGAGCACTGAGCACCCAGCACCCTGAGTACTGAGCACCCAGCACCAAGAGTACTGAGCACCGAGCATCCTGAGCACTGAGCACCGAGCACCCCGAGCGCTGAGCACCCAGCACCCTGAGTACTGAGCACCCAGCACCCTGAGCACTGAGCACCCAGCACCCTGAGTACTGAGCTCCCAGCACCCTGAGTACTTAGCACCCAGCACCCTGAGCACTGAGCACCCAGCACCCTGAGTACTGAGCACCGAGCACCCTGAGTACTGAGCACCCAGCACCCTGAGTACTGAGCACCCAGCACCCTGAGTACTGAGCACCGAGCACCCCGAGTACTGACCACCCAGCACCCTGAGCACTGAGCACCCAGCACCCTGAGTACTGAGCACCCAGCACCCTGAGTACTGAGCACCCAGCACCCAGAGCACTGAGCACCCTGAGTTCTGAGCACTAAGCACCCAGAGCGCTGAGCACCCAGCACCCCAAGCACGGAGCACCCAGGACCCCGAGCACTGAGTACTGAGCACCCAGCACCCTGAGTACTGAGCACCGAGCTCCCCGAGCACTGAGCACCCTGAGTACTGAGCACCCAGCACACCGATCACAGAGCACCCAGCACCCTCAGCACTGAGCACCCAGCACCACGAGCACTGAGCACCCAGCACCCTGAGTACTGAGCACCCTGAGGACTGAGCACCGATCACCCTGAGCACTGAGCACCCAGCACCCTGAGTACTGAGCACCCAGCACCCTGAGTACTGAGCACCGAGCACTCCGAGCACTGAGCACCCAGCACCCTGAGCACTGAGCACCCAGCACCCTGAGTACTGAACACCCAGCACCCTGAGTACTGAGCACCCAGCACCCTGAGCACTGAGCACCCAGCACCCTGAGTACTGAGCACCCAGCACCCTGAGTACTGAGCACCCAGCACCCTGAGTACTGAGCACCGAGCACCCCGAGTACTGAACACCCAGCATCCCGAGCACTGAGCACCCAGCACCCTGAGCACTGAGCACCCAGCACCCCAAGCACTGAGCACCCAGCACCCTGAGTACTGAGTACTGAGCACCCTGAGTACTGAGCACCCAGCACCCTGAGCACTGAGCACCCAGCACCCTGAGTACTGAGCACCGAGCACCCCGAGCACTGAGCACCCAGCACCCTGAGGACTGAGCACCCAGGACCAAGACTACTGAGCACCAAGCATCCTGAGCACTGAGCACAGAGCACCCTGAGCACTGAGCACCCAGCACCCTGAGTACTGAGCACCCAGCACCCTGAGTAATGAGCACCCAGCACCCTGAGCACTGAGCACAAAGCACGCTGAGTACTGAGCACTGAGCACCCTGAGTACTGAGCACCAAGGACCCTGAGCACTGAGCACCCAGCACGCTGAGTACTGAGCGCTGTGCACCCTGAGTACTGAGCACCGAGCACCCTGAGTACTGAGCACCCAGCACCCTGAGCACTGAGCAGCCAGCACCCTGAGCACTGAGCACCCAGCACCCTGAGTACTGAGCACCCAGCACCCTGAGTACTGAGCACCAAGCACCCTGAGTACTGAACACCCAGCACCCTGAGCACTGAGCACTGAGCACCCAGCACCCTGAGCACTGAGCGCTGTGCACCCTGAGTACTGAGCACCGAGCACCCTGAGTACTGAGCACCCAGCACCCCTAGTACTGAGCACCCAGCACCCTGAGCACTGAGCGCCCAGCACCCTGAGTACTGAGCACCCAGCACCCTGAGTACTGAGCACCCACCACCCCGAGCACTGAGCACCCTGAGTACTGAGCACTAACCACCCAGAGCGCTGAGCACCCAGCACCCCAAGCACGGAGCACCCAGGACCCCAAGCACTGAGTACTGAGCACCCAGCACCCTGAGTACTGAGCACCGAGCTCCCCGAGCACTGAGCACCCTGAGTACTGAGCACCCAGCACCCCGATCACAGAGCACCCAGCACCCTCAGCACTGAGCACCCAGCACCCCGAGCACTGAGCACACAGCACCCTGAGTACTGAGCACCCTGAGGACTGAGCACCGATCACCCTGAGCACTGAGCACCCAGCACCCTGAGCACTGAACACCCAGCACCCTGAGTATTGAGCACCCAGCACCCTGAGTACTGAGCACCCAGCACCCTGAGCACTGAGCACCCAGCACCCTGAGTACTGAGCATTCAGCACCCTGATCACAGAGCACCCAGCACCCTCAGCACTGAGCACCCAGCACCCCGAGCACTGAGCACCCAGCACCCTGAGTACTGAGCACCCTGAGTACTGAGCACCCAGCACCCTGAGTACTGAGCACCGAGCACCCTGAGCACTGAGCACCCAGCACCCTGAGTACTGAGCACCCAGCACCAAGAGTACTGAGCACCGAGCATCCTGAGCACTGAGCACCGAGCACCCCGAGCACTGAGCACCCAGCACCCTGAGTACTGAGCACCCAGCACCAAGAGTACTGAGCACCGAGCACCCCGAGCACTGAGCACCCAGCACCCTGAGTACTGAGCACCCAGCACCGTGAGTACTGAGCACCCAGCACCCTGAGTACTGAGCACCCAGCACCCTGAGCACTGAGCACAAAGCACGCTGAGTACTGAGCAATGAGCACCCTGAGTACTGAGCACCAAGGACCCTGAGCACTGAGCAGCCAGCACCCTGAGCACTGAGCACCCAGCACCCTGAGTACTGAGCACCCAGCACCCTGAGTACTGAGCACCCAGCACCCTGAGTACTGAGCACCCAGCACCCTGAGTACTGAGCACCCAGCACCCTGAGTACTGAGCACCGAGCACCCCGAGTACTGAGCACCCAGCACCCCGAGCACTGAGCGCCCAGCACCCTGAGCACTGAGCACCGAGCACCCCAAGCACTGAGCACCCAGCACCCTGAGCACTGAGCACCCTGAGGACTGAGCACCCAGCATCCTGAGTACTGAGCACCGAGCACCCCGAGCACTGAGCACCCAGCACCCTGAGCACTGAGCACCCTGAGGACTGAGCACCCAGCACCCTGAGTACTGAGCACCCAGCATCCTGAGTACTGAGCACCGATCACCCTGAGCACAGAGCACCCAGCAACCCGAGCACTGAGCACCCAGCACCCTGAGTACTGAGCACCCTGAGTACTGAGCACCCAGCACCCCGAGAACTGAGCACCCAGCTCCCTGAGTACTGAGCACCTTGAGTACTGAGCACCCAGCACCCTGAGTACTGAGCACCCTGAGTACTGAGCACCCAGCACCCTGAGCACTGAGCACCCAGCACCCTGAGTACTGAGCAACCAGCACCCTGAGCACTGAGCACCCAGCACCCTGAGTACTCAGCACCCAGCACCCTGAGTACTTAGCACCCAGCACCCTGAGCACTGAGCACCCAGCACCCTGAGTACTGAGCACCGAGCACCGTGAGTACTGAGCACCCAGCACCCTGAGTACTGAGCAACCAGCACCCTGAGTACTGAGCACCGAGCACCCAGAGTACTGAGCACCCAGCACCCTGAGCACTGAGCACCCAGTACCCTGAGTACTGAGCACCCAGCACCCTGAGTACTGAGCACCCAGCACCCCGAGCACTGAGCACCCTGAGTACTGAGCACTAAGCACCCAGAGCGCTGAGCACCCAGCACCCCAAGCACGGAGGACCCAGGAAACCGAGCACTGAGTACTGAGCACCCAGCACCCTGAGTACTGAGCACCGAGCTCCCCGAGCACTGAGCACCCTGAGTACTGAGCACCCAGCACCCTGATCACAGAGCACCCAGCACCCTCAGCACTGAGCACCCAGCACCCCGAGCACTGAGCACCCAGCACCCTGAGTACGGAGCACCCTGAGGACTGAGCACCGATCACCCTGAGCACTGAGCACCCAGCACCCTGAGTACTGAGCACCCAGCACCCTGAGTACTGAGCACCGAGCACTCCGAGCACTGAGCACCCAGCACACTGAGCACTGAGCACCCAGCACCCTGAGTACTGAGCACCCAGCACCCTGAGTACTGAGCACCCAGCACCCTGAGCAATGAGCACCCAGCACCCTGAGTACTGAGCACCCAGCACCCTGATCACAGAGCACCCAGCACCCTCAGCACTGAGCACCCAGCACCCCGAGCACTGAGCACACAGCACCCTGAGTACTGAGCACCCTGAGTACTGAGAACCCAGCACCCTGAGCACTGAGCACCCAGCACCCTGAGTACTGAGCACCGAGCACACTGAGCACTGAGCACCCAGCACCCTGAGTACTGAGCACCCAGCACCAAGAGTACTGAGCACCGAGCATCCTGAGCACTGAGCACCGAGCACCCCGAGCGCTGAGCACCCAGCACCCTGAGTACTGAGCACCCAGCACCCTGAGCACTGAGCACCCAGCACCCTGAGTACTGAGCTCCCAGCACCCTGAGTACTTAGCACCCAGCACCCTGAGCACTGAGCACCCAGCACCCTGAGTACTGAGCACCGAGCACCCTGAGTACTGAGCACCCAGCACCCTGAGTACTGAGCACCCAGCACCCTGAGTACTGAGCACCGAGCACCCCGAGTACTGACCACCCAGCACCCTGAGCACTGAGCACCCAGCACCCTGAGTACTGAGCACCCAGCACCCTGAGTACTGAGCACCAAGCACCCTGAGTACTGAACACCCAGCACCCTGAGCACTGAGCACTGAGCACCCAGCACCCTGAGCACTGAGCGCTGTGCACCCTGAGTACTGAGCACCGAGCACCCTGAGTACTGAGCACCCAGCACCCCTAGTACTGAGCACCCAGCACCCTGAGCACTGAGCGCCCAGCACCCTGAGTACTGAGCACCCAGCACCCTGAGTACTGAGCACCCACCACCCCGAGCACTGAGCACCCTGAGTACTGAGCACTAACCACCCAGAGCGCTGAGCACCCAGCACCCCAAACACGGAGCACCCAGGACCCCAAGCACTGAGTACTGAGCACCCAGCACCCTGAGTACTGAGCACCGAGCTCCCCGAGCACTGAGCACCCTGAGTACTGAGCACCCAGCACCCCGATCACAGAGCACCCAGCACCCTCAGCACTGAGCACCCAGCACCCCGAGCACTGAGCACACAGCACCCTGAGTACTGAGAACCCTGAGGACTGAGCACCGATCACCCTGAGCACTGAGCACCCAGCACCCTGAGCACTGAACACCCAGCACCCTGAGTATTGAGCACCCAGCACCCTGAGTACTGAGCACCCAGCACCCTGAGCACTGAGCACCCAGCACCCTGAGTACTGAGCATTCAGCACCCTGATCACAGAGCACCCAGCACCCTCAGCACTGAGCACCCAGCACCCCGAGCACTGAGCACCCAGCACCCTGAGTACTGAGCACCCTGAGTACTGAGCACCCAGCACCCTGAGTACTGAGCACCGAGCACCCTGAGCACTGAGCACCCAGCACCCTGAGTACTGAGCACCCAGCACCAAGAGTACTGAGCACCGAGCATCCTGAGCACTGAGCACCGAGCACCCCGAGCACTGAGCACCCAGCACCCTGAGTACTGAGCACCCAGCACCAAGAGTACTGAGGACCGAGCACCCCGAGCACTGAGCACCCAGCACCCTGAGTACTGAGCACCCAGCACCGTGAGTACTGAGCACCCAGCACCCTGAGTACTGAGCACCCAGCACCCTGAGCACTGAGCACAAAGCACGCTGAGTACTGAGCAATGAGCACCCTGAGTACTGAGCACCAAGGACCCTGAGCACTGAGCAGCCAGCACCCTGAGCACTGAGCACCCAGCACCCTGAGTACTGAGCACCCAGCACCCTGAGTACTGAGCACCCAGCACCCTGAGTACTGAGCACCCAGCACCCTGAGTACTGAGCACCCAGCACCCTGAGTACTGAGCACCGAGCACCCCGAGTACTGAGCACCCAGCACCCCGAGCACTGAGCGCCCAGCACCCTGAGCACTGAGCACCGAGCACCCCAAGCACTGAGCACCCAGCACCCTGAGCACTGAGCACCCTGAGGACTGAGCACCCAGCATCCTGATTACTGAGCACCGAGCACCCCGAGCACTGAGCACCCAGCACCCTGAGCACTGAGCACCCTGAGGACTGAGCACCCAGCACCCTGAGTACTGAGCACCCAGCATCCTGAGTACTGAGCACCGATCACCCTGAGCACAGAGCACCCAGCAACCCGAGCACTGAGCACCCAGCACCCTGAGTACTGAGCACCCTGAGTACTGAGCACCCAGCACCCCGAGAACTGAGCACCCAGCTCCCTGAGTACTGAGCACCTTGAGTACTGAGCACCCAGCACCCTGAGTACTGAGCACCCTGAGTACTGAGCACCCAGCACCCTGAGCACTGAGCACCCAGCACCCTGAGTACTGAGCAACCAGCACCCTGAGCACTGAGCACCCAGCACCCTGAGTACTCAGCACCCAGCACCCTGAGTACTTAGCACCCAGCACCCTGAGCACTGAGCACCCAGCACCCTGAGTACTGAGCACCGAGCACCGTGAGTACTGAGCACCCAGCACCCTGAGTACTGAGCAACCAGCACCCTGAGTACTGAGCACCGAGCACCCAGAGTACTGAGCACCCAGCACCCTGAGCACTGAGCACCCAGTACCCTGAGTACTGAGCACCCAGCACCCTGAGTACTGAGCACCCAGCACCCCGAGCACTGAGCACCCTGATTACTGAGCACTAAGCACCCAGAGCGCTGAGCACCCAGCACCCCAAGCACGGAGGACCCAGGAAACCGAGCACTGAGTACTGAGCACCCAGCACCCTGAGTACTGAGCACCGAGCTCCCCGAGCACTGAGCACCCTGAGTACTGAGCACCCAGCACCCTGATCACAGAGCACCCAGCACCCTCAGCACTGAGCACCCAGCACCCCGAGCACTGAGCACCCAGCACCCTGAGTACGGAGCACCCTGAGGACTGAGCACCGATCACCCTGAGCACTGAGCACCCAGCACCCTGAGTACTGAGCACCCAGCACCCTGAGTACTGAGCACCGAGCACTCCGAGCACTGAGCACCCAGCACACTGAGCACTGAGCACCCAGCACCCTGAGTACTGAGCACCCAGCACCCTGAGTACTGAGCACCCAGCACCCTGAGCAATGAGCACCCAGCACCCTGAGTACTGAGCACCCAGCACCCTGATCACAGAGCACCCAGCACCCTCAGCACTGAGCACCCAGCACCCCGAGCACTGAGCACACAGCACCCTGAGTACTGAGCACCCTGAGTACTGAGAACCCAGCACCCTGAGCACTGAGCACCCAGCACCCTGAGTACTGAGCACCGAGCACACTGAGCACTGAGCACCCAGCACCCTGAGTACTGAGCACCCAGCACCAAGAGTACTGAGCACCGAGCATCCTGAGCACTGAGCACCGAGCACCCCGAGCGCTGAGCACCCAGCACCCTGAGTACTGAGCACCCAGCACCCTGAGCACTGAGCACCCAGCACCCTGAGTACTGAGCTCCCAGCACCCTGAGTACTTAGCACCCAGCACCCTGAGCACTGAGCACCCAGCACCCTGAGTACTGAGCACCGAGCACCCTGAGTACTGAGCACCCAGCACACTGAGTACTGAGCACCCAGCACCCTGAGTACTGAGCACCGAGCTCCCCGAGCACTGAGCACACTGAGTACTGAGCACCCAGCACACCGATCACAGAGCACCCAGCACCCTCAGCACTGAGCACCCAGCACCACGAGCACTGAGCACCCAGCACCCTGAGTACTGAGCACCCTGAGGACTGAGCACCGATCACCCTGAGCACTGAGCACCCAGCACCCTGAGTACTGAGCACCCAGCACCCTGAGTCCTGAGCACCGAGCACTCCGAGCACTGAGCACCCAGCACCCTGAGCACTGAGCACCCAGCACCCTGAGTACTGAACACCCAGCACCCTGAGTACTGAGCACCCAGCACCCTGAGCACTGAGCACCCAGCACCCTGAGTACTGAGCACCCAGCACCCTGAGTACTGAGCACCCAGCACCCTGAGTACTGAGCACCGAGCACCCCGAGTACTGAACACCCAGCATCCCGAGCACTGAGCACCCAGCACCCTGAGCACTGAGCACCCAGCACCCCAAGCACTGAGCACCCAGCACCCTGAGTACTGAGTACTGAGCACCCTGAGTACTGAGCACCCAGCACCCTGAGCACTGAGCACCCAGCACCCTGAGTACTGAGCACCGAGCACCCCGAGCACTGAGCACCCAGCACCCTGAGGACTGAGCACCCAGGACCAAGACTACTGAGCACCAAGCATCCTGAGCACTGAGCACAGAGCACCCTGAGCACTGAGCACCCAGCACCCTGAGTACTGAGCACCCAGCACCCTGAGTAATGAGCACCCAGCACCCTGAGCACTGAGCACAAAGCACGCTGAGTACTGAGCACTGAGCACCCTGAGTACTGAGCACCAAGGACCCTGAGCACTGAGCACCCAGCACGCTGAGTACTGAGCGCTGTGCACCCTGAGTACTGAGCACCGAGCACCCTGAGTACTGAGCACCCAGCACCCTGAGCACTGAGCAGCCAGCACCCTGAGCACTGAGCACCCAGCACCCTGAGTACTGAGCACCCAGCACCAAGAGTACTGAGCACCGAACACCCCGAGCACTGAGCACCCAGCACCCTGAGTAATGAGCACCCAGCACCCTGAGCACTGAGCACAAAGCACGCTGAGTACTGAGCACTGAGCACCCTGAGTACTGAGCACCAAGGACCCTGAGCACTGAGCACCCAGCACGCTGAGTACTGAGCGCTGTGCACCCTGAGTACTGAGCACCGAGCACCCTGAGTACTGAGCACCCAGCACCCTGAGCACTGAGCACCCAGCACACCGAGTACTGAGCACCCAGCACCCTGAGTACTGAGCACCGAGCACCCCGAGAACTGAGCACCCAGCACCCTGAGTACTGAGCACCCAGCACCCTGAGTACTGAGCACCCAGCACCATGAGCACTGAGCACCCAGCACCCCGAGCACTGAGCACCCAGCACCCCGAGAATGAGCACCCAGCAGCCTGAGTACTGAGAACAGAGCACCCAGAGTACTGAGCACAAAGCACGCTGAGCACTGAGCACCCAGCACCCCGAGAATTAGCACCCAGCACCCTGAGTACTGAGCACCCAGCACCCTGAGTACTGAGCACCCAGCACCTCGTGCACTGAGCACCCTGAGTACTGAGCACCCAGCACCCTGAGTACTGAGCGCTAAGCACCCAGAGCGCTGAGCACCCAGCACCCCAAGCACGGAGCACCCAGGACCCTGAGCACTGAGTACTGAGCACCCAGCACCCTGAGTACTGAGCACCGAGCTCCCCGAGCACTGAGCACCCTGAGTACTGAGCACCCAGCACCCCGATGACAGAGCACCCAGCACCCTCAGCACTGAGCACGCAGCACCCCGAGCACTGAGCACCGAGCACCCCGAGCACTGAGCACCCAGCACCCTGAGTACTGAGCACCCAGCACCCTGAGCACTGAGCACCCAGCACCCTTAGCACTGAGCACCCAGCACCCTGAGCACTGAGCACCCAGCACCCTGAGTACTGAGCACCCAACGTACTGAGCACCGAGCACCCCTAGCACTGAGCACCCAGCACCCCGAGCACTTAGCACTGAGCACCCTGAGTACTGAGCACTGAGCACCCTTAGTACTGAGCACCGAGCACCCCGAGCACTGAGCAGCCAGCACCTTGAGTACTGAGCACCGAGCACCCCGAGCACTGAGCACCCAGCACCCTGAGTCCTGAGCATCCAGCACCCTGAGCACTGAGCACCCAGCACCCCAAGCACTGAGCACCCAGCACCCTGAGTACTGAGCACCCAGCACCCTGAGTACTGAGCACCCAGTACCCCGAGCACTGAGCACCCAGCACCCTGAGCACTGAGAACCCAGCACCCTGAGTACTGAGCACCCAGCACCCCGAGCACTGAGCACCCAGCACCCTGAGTACTGAGCACTCAGCAGCCTGAGTACTGAGCACCGAGCACCCCGAGCACTGAGCACCCAGCACCCTGAGCACTGAGCACACTGAGGACTGAGCACCCAGCACCCTGAGTACTGAGCACCCAGCACCCTGAGTACTGAGCACCCAGCATACTGAGTACTGAGCACCTTTCACCCTGAGCACTGAGCACCCAGCACCCTGAGCACTGAGCACCCAGCACCCTGAGTACTGAGCACCCTGAGTATTGAGCACCCAGCACCCCGAGCACTGAGCGCCCAGCACCCCGAGTACTGAGCACCCTGAGCACTGAGCACCCAGCACCCTGAGTACTGAGCACCCAGCACACTGAGCACTGAGCACCCAGCACCCTGAGTACTGAGCACCCAGCACCCTGAGCACTGAGCACCCAGCACCCTGAGTACTGTGCACCCAGCACCCTGAGTACTTAGCACCGAGCATCCTGAATACTGAGCACCCAGCACCCTGAGTACTGAGCACCCAGCACCCTGAGTACTGAGCACCGAGCACCCCGAGTACTGAGCACCCTGAGCACTGAGAACCCAGCACCCTGAGCACTGAGCACCCAGCACCCCAAGCACTGAGCACCCAGCACCCTGAGCACTGAGCACTCAGCACCCTGAGCACTGAGCACCCAGCACCCTGAGCACTGAGCACCCAGCACACTGAGTACTGAGCACCCAGCACCCTGAGCACTGAGCACCCAGCACCCTGAGTACTTAGCACCCAGCACACTGAGCACTGAGCACCCAGAACCCTGAG
The DNA here is from genome assembly GCF_018167655.1 of Microtus oregoni. NCBI lineage: Eukaryota > Metazoa > Chordata > Mammalia > Rodentia > Cricetidae > Microtus > Microtus oregoni. Next base: position 114,502 of record NW_024544758.1, read on the forward strand.
TACTGAGCACCGACCACCCTGAGTACTGAGCACCCAGCACCCTGAGTACTGAGCACCCAGCACCCTGAGTACTGAGCACCGAGCATCCGGAGTACTGAGCACCCTGCACCCCGAGCACTGAGCACCCAGCACCCTGAGCACTGAGCACCCTGAGTACTGAGCACCCAGCACCCTGAGCACTGAGCACCCAGCACCCTGAGTACTGAGCACCGAGCACCCCGAGGACTGAGCACCCAGCACCCTGAGTACTGAGTACCCAGCACGAAGAGTACTGAGCACCGAGCATCCTGAGCACTGAGCACCGAGCACCCCGAGCACTGAGCATCCAGCACCCTGAGTACTGAGCACCCAGCACCAAGAGTACTGAGCACCGAGCACCCCGAGTACTGAGCACCCAGCACCCTGAGTAATGAGCACCCAGCACCCTGAGCACTGAGCACAAAGCACGCTGAATACTGAGCACTGAGCACCCTGAGTACTGAGCACCAAGGACCCTGAGCACTGAGCACCCAGCACGCTGAGTACTGAGCGCTGAGCACCCTGAGTACTGAGCACCGAGCACCCTGAGTACTGAGCACCCAGCACCCTGAGCACTGAGCAGCCAGCATCCTGAGCACTGAGCACCCAGCACCCCGAGCACTGAGCACCCAGCACCCTGAGCACTGAGCACCCAGCACCCCGAGGACTGAGCACCCAGCACCCTGAGTACTGAGCACCGAGCACCCGGAGCACAGAGCACCCAGCACCCTGAGTACTGAGCACCCAGCACCCTGAGTACTGAGCACCCAGCACCCCAAGCACTGAGCACCCAGCACCCCGAGCACTGAGCACCCAGCTCCCCGAGCATGAGCACCCAGCAGCCTGAGTACTGAGAACAGAGCACCCTGAGTTCTGAGCACCCAGCACGCTGAGCACTGAGCACCCAGCACCCCGAGTACTGAGCAAACAGCACCCCGAGCACTGAGCACCCAGCACCAAGAGAATTAGCACCCAGCACCCTGAGTACTGAGCACCCAGCACCCTGAGTACTGAGCACCCAGCACCCCGTGCACTGAGCACCCTGAGTACTGAGCACCCAGCACCCTGAGTACTGAGCACCCTGAGGACTGAGCACCGATAACCCTGAGCACTGAGCACCCAGCACCCTGAGTACTGAGCACCCAGCACCCTGAGTACTGAGCACCGAGCACCCCGAGCACTGAGCACCCAGCACCCTGAGTACTGAGCACCCAGCACCCTGAGCACTGAGCACCCAGCACCCTGAGCACTGAGCACCCATCACCCTGAGCACTGAGCACCCAGCACCCTGAGTCCTGAGCACCGAGCACCCCTAGCACTGAGCACCTAGCACCCTGAGTACTGAGCACCCAGCACCCGGAGCACTGAGCACCCAGCACACCGAGCACTGAGCACCCTGAATACTGAGCACTGAGCACCCTTAGTACTGAGCACCGAGCACCCTGAGTACTGAGCACCCAGCACCCTGAGCACTGAGCACGGAGCATCCCGAGGACTGAGCACCCAGCACCGTGAGCACTGAGCAGCCAGCACCTTGAGTACAGAGCACCGAGCACCCCGAGCACTGAGCACCCAGCACCCTGAGTCCTGAGCACCCAGCACCCTGAGCACTGCGCACCCAGCACCCCGAGCACTGAGCACCCAGCACCCTGAGTACTGAGCACCAAGCACCCTGAGTACTGAGCACCCAGTACCCCGAGCACTGAGCACCCAGCACCCTGAGCACTGAGCACCCAGCACCGTGAGTACTGAACACCCAGCACCCCGAGCACTGAGCACCCAGCACCCTGAGTACTGAGCACTCAGCACCCTGAGTACTGAGCACCGAGCACCCCGAGCACTGAGCACCCAGCACCCTGAGCACTGAGCACCCTGAGGACTGAGCACCCAGCACCCTGTGTACTGAGCACCCAGCACCCTGAGTACTGAGCACCCAGCATCCTGAGTACTGAGCAACGATCACCCTGAGCACTGAGCACCCAGCACCCTGAGCACTGAGCAGCCAGCACCCTGAGTACTGAGCACCCTGAGTACTGAGCACCCAGCACCCCGAGCACTGAGCACCCAGCACCCCGAGTACTGAGCACCCTGAGCACTGAGCACCCAGCAACCAGAGCACTGAGCACTCTGAGGTCTGAGCACCCAGCACCCTGAGTACTGAGCACCCAGTATCCTGAGTACTGAGCACCGATCACCCTGAGCACTGAGCACCCAGCAACCCGAGCACTGAGCACCCAGCACCCTGAGTACTGAGCACCCTGAGTACTGTGCACCCAGCACCCCGAGCACTGAGCACCCAGCACCCTGAGTACTGAGCACCCTGAGTACTGAGCACCCAGCACCCTGAGCACTGAGCACCCAGCACCCTGAGTACTGAGCACCCAGCACCCTGAGCACTGAGCACCCAGGACCCTGAGTACTGAGCTCCCAGCACCCTGAGTACTTAGCACCCAGCACCCTGAGCACTGAGCACCCAGCACCCTGAGTACTGAGCACCGAGCACCCTGAGTACTGAGCACCCAGCACCCTGAGTACTGAGCACCCAGCACCCTGAGTACTGAGCACCGAGCACCCCGAGTACTGACCACCCAGCACCCTGAGCACTGAGCACCCAGCACCCTGAGTACTGAGCACCCAGCACCCTGAGTACTGAGCACCCAGCACCCAGAGCACTGAGCACCCTGAGTTCTGAGCACTAAGCACCCAGAGCGCTGAGCACCCAGCACCCCAAGCACGGAGCACCCAGGACCCCGAGCACTGAGTACTGAGCACCCAGCACCCTGAGTACTGAGCACCGAGCTCCCCGAGCACTGAGCACCCTGAGTACTGAGCACCCAGCACCCCGATCACAGAGCACCCAGCACCCTCAGCACTGAGCACCCAGCACCACGAGCACTGAGCACCCAGCACCCTGAGTACTGAGCACCCTGAGGACTGAGCACCGATCACCCTGAGCACTGAGCACCCAGCACCCTGAGTACTCAGCACCCAGCACCCTGAGTACTGAGCACCGAGCACTCCGAGCACTGAGCACCCAGCACCCTGAGCACTGAGCACCCAGCACCCTGAGTACTGAGCACCCAGCACCCTGAGTACTGAGCACCCAGCACCCTGAGCACTGAGCACCCAGCACCCTGAGTACTGAGCACCCAGCACCCTGAGTACTGAGCACCGAGCACCCCGAGTACTGAACACCCAGCACCCCGAGCACTGAGCACCCAGCACCCTGAGCACTGAGCACCCAGCACCCCAAGCACTGAGCACCCAGCACCCTGAGTACTGAGTACTGAGCACCCTGAGTACTGAGCACCCAGCACCCTGAGCACTGAGCACCCAGCACCCTGAGTACTGAGCACCGAGCACCCCGAGCACTGAGCACCCAGCACCCTGAGTACTGAGCTCCCAGGACCAAGACTACTGAGCACCAAGCATCCTGAGCACTGAGCACAGAGCACCCTGAGCACTGAGCACCCAGCACCCTGAGTACTGAGCACCCAGCACCAAGAGTACTGAGCACCGAGCACCCCGAGCAGTGAGCACCCAGCACCCTGAGTAATGAGCACCCAGCACCCTGAGCACTGAGCACAAAGCACGCTGAGTACTGAGCACTGAGCACCCTGAGTACTGAGCACCAAGGACCCTGAGCACTGAGCACCCAGCACGCTGAGTACTGAGCGCTGTGCACCCTGAGTACTGAGCACCGAGCACCCTGAGTACTGAGCACCCAGCACCCTGAGCACTGAGCAGCCAGCACCCTGAGCACTGAGCACCCAGCACCCCGAGCACTGAGCACCCAGCACCCTGAGCACTGAGCACCCAGCACCCCGAGTACTGAGCACCCAGCACCCTGAGTACTGAGCACCGAGCACCCCGAGAACTGAGCACCCAGCACCCTGAGTACTGAGCACCCAGCACCCTGAGTACTGAGCACCCAGCACCCCGAGCACTGAGCAACCAGCACCCCGAGCACTGAGCACCCAGCACCCCGAGAATGAGCACCCAGCAGCCTGAGTACTGAGAACAGAGCACCCAGAGTACTGAGCACCCAGCACGCTGAGCACTGAGCACAAAGCACCCCGAGAATTAGCACCCAGCACCCTGAGTACTGAGCACCCAGCACCCTGAGTACTGAGCACCCAGCACCTCGTGCACTGAGCACCCTGAGTACTGAGCACCCAGCACCCTGAGTACTGAGCGCTAAGCACCCAGAGCGCTGAGCACCCAGCACCCCAAGCACGGAGCACCCAGGACCCTGAGCACTGAGTACTGAGCAACCAGCACCCTGAGTACTGAGCACCGAGCTCCCCGAGCACTGAGCACCCTGAGTACTGAGAAAACAGCACCCCGATGACAGAGCACCCAGCACCCTCAGCACTGTGCACGCAGCATCCCGAGCACTGAGCACCCAGCACCCTGAGTACTGAGCACCCTGAGGATTGAGCACCGATAACCCTGAGCACTGAGCACCCAGCACCCTGAGTACTGAGCACCCAGCACCCTGAGTACTGAGCACCGAGCAACCCGAGCACTGAGCACCCAGCACCCTGAGTACTGAGCACCCAGCACCCTGAGCACTGAGCACCCAGCACCCTTAGCACTGAGCACCCAGCACCCTGAGCACTGAGCACCCAGCACCCTGAGTACTGAGCACCCAACGTACTGAGCACCGAGCACCCCTAGCACTGAGCACCCAGCACCCTGAGTACTGAGCACTCAGCAGCCTGAGTACTGAGCACCGAGCACCCCGAGCACTGAGCACCCAGCACCCTGAGCACTGAGCACACTGAGGACTGAGCACCCAGCACCCTGAGTACTGAGCACCCAGCACCCTGAGTACTGAGCACCCAGCATACTGAGTACTGAGCACCGATCACCCTGAGCACTGAGCACCCAGCACCCCGAGCACTGAGCACCCAGCACCCTGAGTACTGAGCACCCTGAGTATTGAGCACCCAGCACCCCGAGCACTGAGCGCCCAGCACCCCGAGTACTGAGCACCCTGAGCACTGAGCACTCAGCACCCTGAGTACTGAGCACCCAGCACACTGAGCACTGAGCACCCAGCACCCTGAGTACTGAGCACCCAGCACCCTGAGCACTGAGCACCCAGCACCCTGAGTACTGAGCACCCAGCACCCTGAGTACTTAGCACCGAGCACCCTGAGTACTGAGCACCCAGCACCCTGAGTACTGAGCACCCAGCACCCTGAGTACTGAGCACCGAGCACCCCGAGTACTGAGCACCCAGCACCCTGAGCACTGAGAACCCAGCACCCTGAGCACTGAGCACCCAGCACCCCAAGCACTGAGCACCCAGCATCCTGAGCACTGAGCACTCAGCACCCTGAGCACTGAGCACCCAGCACCCTGAGCACTGAGCACCCAGCACCCTGAGTACTGAGCAACCAGGACCCTGAGCACTGAGCACCCAGCACCCTGAGTACTGAGCACCCAGCACCCTGAGTACTTAGCACCCAGCACACTGAGCACTGAGCACCCAGAACCCTGAGTACTGAGCACCGAGCACCCTGAGTACTGAGCACCGAGCACCCTGAGTACTGAGCACCCAGCACCCTGAGTACTGAGCACCGAGCATCCGGAGTACTGAGCACCCTGCACCAAGAGCACTGAGCACCCAGCACCCTGAGCACTGAGCACCCTGTGTACTGAGCACCCAGCACCCTGAGCACTGAGGACCCAGCACCCTGAGTACTGAGCACCGAGCACCCCGAGGACTGACACCCAGCACCCTGAGTACTGAGCACCCAGGACCAAGAGTACTGAGCACCGAGCATCCTGAGCACTGAGCACCGAGCACCCTGAGTACTGAGCACCGAGCACCCTGAGTACTGAGCACCCAGCACCCTGAGTACTGAGCACCCAGCACCCTGAGTACTGAGCACCCAGCACCAAGAGTACTGAGCACTGAGCACCCCGAGTACTGAGCACCCAGCACCCTGAGTAATGAGCACCCAGCACCCTGAGCACTGAGCACAAAGCACGCTGAATACTGAGCACGGAGCACCCTGAGTACTGAGCACCAAGGACCCTGAGCACTGAGCACCCAGCACGCTGAGTACTGAGCGCTGAGCACCCTGAGTACTGAGCACCGAGCACCCTGAGTACTGAGCACCCAGCACCCTGAGCACTGAGCAGCCAGCATCCTGAGCACTGAGCACCCAGCACCCCGAGCACTGAGCACCCAGCACCCTGAGCACTGAGCACCCAGCACCCCGAGTACTGAGCACCCAGCACCCTGAGTACTGAGCAACGATCACCCTGAGCACTGAGCACCCAGCACCCTGAGCACTGAGCAGATAGCACCCTGAGTACTGAGCACCCTGAGTACTGAGCACCCAGCACCCCGAGCACTGAGCACCCAGCACCCCGAGTACTGAGCACCCTGAGCACTGAGCACCCAGCAACCCGAGCACTGAGCACCCAGCACCCTGAGTACTGAGCACCCTGAGTACTGTGCACCCAGCACCCCGAGCACTGAGCACCCAGCACCCTGAGTACTGAGCACCCTGAGTACTGAGCACCCAGCACACTGAGTACTGAGCACCCTGAGTACTGAGCACCCAGCACCCTGAGCACTGAGCACCCAGCACCCTGAGTACTGAGCACCCAGCACCCTGAGCACTGAGCACCCAGCACCCTGAGTACTGAGCTCCCAGCACCCTGAGTACTTAGCACCCAGCACCCTGAGCACTGAGCACCCAGCACCCTGAGTACTGAGCACCGAGCACCCTGAGTCCTGAGCACCCAGCACCCTGAGTACTGAGCACCCAGCACCCTGAGTACTGAGCACCGAGCACCCCGAGTACTGACCACCCAGCACCCTGAGCACTGAGCACCCAGCACCCTGAGTACTGAGCACCCAGCACCCTGAGTACTGAGCACCCAGCACCCAGAGCACTGAGCACCCTGAGTTCTGAGCACTAAGCACCCAGAGCGCTGAGCACCCAGCACCCCAAGCACGGAGCACCCAGGACCCCGAGCACTGAGTACTGAGCACCCAGCACCCTGAGTACTGAGCACCGAGCTCCCTGAGCACTGAGCACCCTGAGTACTGAGCACCCAGCACCCCGATCACAGAGCACCCAGCACCCTCAGCACTGAGCACCCAGCACCACGAGCACTGAGCACCCATCACCCTGAGTACTGAGCACCCTGAGGACTGAGCACCGATCACCCTGAGCACTGAGCACCCAGCACCCTGAGTACTGAGCACCCAGCACCCTGAGTACTGAGCACCGAGCACTCCGAGCACTGAGCACCCAGATCCCTGAGCACTGAGCACCCAGCACCCCGCGAATGAGCACCCAGCAGCCTGAGTACTGAGAACAGAGCACCCAGAGTACTGAGCACCCAGCACGCTGAGCACTGAGCACAAAGCACCCCGAGAATTAGCACCCAGCACCCTGAGTACTGAGCACCCAGCACCCTGAGTACTGAGCACCCAGCACCTCGTGCACTGAGCACCCTGAGTACTGAGCACCCAGCACCCTGAGTACTGAGCGCTAAGCACCCAGAGCGCTGAGCACCCAGCACCCCAAGCACGGAGCACCCAGGACCCTGAGCACTGAGTACTGAGCACCCAGCACCCTGAGTACTGAGCACCGAGCTCCCCGAGCACTGAGCACCCTGAGTACTGAGCAAACAGCACCCCGATGACAGAGCACCCAGCACCCTCAGCACTGTGCACGCAGCATCCCGAGCACTGAGCACCCAGCACCCTGAGTACTGAGCACCCTGAGGAGTGAGCACCGATAACCCTGAGCACTGAGCACCCAGCACCCTGAGTACTGAGCACCCAGCACCCTGAGTACTGAGCACCGAGCACCCCGAGCACTGAGCACCCAGCACCCTGAGTACTGAGCACCTAGCACCCTGAGCACTGAGCACCCAGCACCCTTAGCACTGAGCACCCAGCACCCTGAGCACTGAGCACCCAGCACCCTGAGTACTGAGCACCCAACGTACTGAGCACCGAGCACCCCGAGCACTGAGCACCCAGCACCCTGAGCACTGAGCACACTGAGGACTGAGCACCCAGCACCCTGAGTACTGAGCACCCAGCACCCTGAGTACTGAGCACCCAGCATACTGAGTACTGAGCACCGATCACCCTGAGCACTGAGCACCCAGCACCCCGAGCACTGAGCACCCAGCACCCTGAGTACTGAGCACCCTGAGTATTGAGCACCCAGCACCCCGAGCACTGAGCGCCCAGCACCCCGAGTACTGAGCACCCTGAGCACTGAGCACTCAGCACCCTGAGTACTGAGCACCCAGCACACTGAGCACTGAGCACCCAGCACCCTGAGTACTGAGCACCCAGCACCCTGAGCACTGAGCACCCAGCACCCTGAGTACTGAGCACCCAGCACCCTGAGTACTTAGCACCGAGCACCCTGAGTACTGAGCACCCAGCACCCTGAGTACTGAGCACCCAGCACCCTGAGTACTGAGCACCGAGCACCCCGAGTACTGAGCACCCAGCACCCTGAGCACTGAGAACCCAGCACCCTGAGCACTGAGCACCCAGCACCCCAAGCACTGAGCACCCAGCACCCTGAGCACTGAGCACTCAGCACCCTGAGCACTGAGCACCCAGCACCCTGAGCACTGAGCACCCAGCACCCTGAGTACTGAGCAACCAGGACCCTGAGCACTGAGCACCCAGCACCCTGAGTACTGAGCACCCAGCACCCTGAGTACTTAGCTCCCAGCACACTGAGCCCTGAGCACCCAGAACCCTGAGTACTGAGCACCGAGCACCCTGAGTACTGAGCACCCAGCACCCTGAGTACTGAGCACCCAGCACCCTGAGTACTGAGCACCGAGCATCCGGAGTACTGAGCACCCTGCACCAAGAGCACTGAGCACCCAGCACCCTGAGCACTGAGCACCCTGTGTACTGAGCACCCAGCACCCTGAGCACTGAGCACCCAGCACCCTGAGTACTGAGCACCGAGCACCCCGAGGACTGAGCACCCAGCACCCTGAGTACTGAGCACCCAGCACCAAGAGTACTGAGCACCGAGCATCCTGAGCACTGAGCACCGAGCACCCCGAGCACTGAGCACCCAGCACCCTGAGTACTGAGCACCCAGCACCAAGAGTACTGAGCACTGAGCACCCCGAGTACTGAGCACCCAGCACCCTGAGTAATGAGCACCCAGCACCCTGAGCACTGAGCACAAAGCACGCTGAATACTGAGCACGGAGCACCCTGAGTACTGAGCACCAAGGACCCTGAGCACTGAGCACCCAGCACGCTGAGTACTGAGCGCTGAGCACCCTGAGTACTGAGCACCGAGCACCCTGAGTACTGAGCACCCAGCACCCTGAGCACTGAGCAGCCAGCATCCTGAGCACTGAGCACCCAGCACCCCGAGCACTGAGCACCCAGCACCCTGAGCACTGAGCACCCAGCACCCCGAGTACTGAGCACCCAGCACCCTGAGTACTGAGCAACGATCACCCTGAGCACTGAGCACCCAGCACCCTGAGCACTGAGCAGATAGCACCCTGAGTACTGAGCACCCTGAGTACTGAGCACCCAGCACCCCGAGCACTGAGCACCCAGCACCCCGAGTACTGAGCACCCTGAGCACTGAGCACCCAGCACCCTGAGCACTGAGCACTCTGAGGTCTGAGCACCCAGCACCCTGAGTACTGAGCACCCAGTATCCTGAGTACTGAGCACCGATCACCCTGAGCACTGAGCACCCAGCAACCCGAGCACTGAGCACCCAGCACCCTGAGTACTGAGCACCCTGAGTACTGTGCACCCAGCACCCCGAGCACTGAGCACCCAGCACCCTGAGTACTGAGCACCCTGAGTACTGAGCACCCAGCACACTGAGTACTGAGCACCCTGAGTACTGAGCACCCAGCACCCTGAGCACTGAGCACCCAGCACCCTGAGTACTGAGCACCCAGCACCCTGAGCACTGAGCACCCAGCACCCTGAGTACTGAGCTCCCAGCACCCTGAGTACTTAGCACCCAGCACCCTGAGCACTGAGCACCCAGCAGCCTGAGTACTGAGCACCGAGCACCCTGAGTACTGAGCACCCAGCACCCTGAGTACTGAGCACCCAGCACCCTGAGTACTGAGCACCGAGCACCCCGAGTACTGACCACCCAGCACCCTGAGCACTGAGCACCCAGCACCCTGAGTACTGAGCACCCAGCACCCTGAGTACTGAGCACCCAGCACCCAGAGCACTGAGCACCCTGGGTTCTGAGCACTAAACACCCAGAGCGCTGAGCACCCAGCACCCCAAGCACGGAGCACCCAGGACCCCGAGCACTGAGTACTGAGCACCCAGCACCCTGAGTACTGAGCACCGAGCTCCCCGAGCACTGAGCACCCTGAGTACTGAGCACCCAGCACCCCGATCACAGAGCACCCAGCACCCTCAGCACTGAGCACCCAGCACCACGAGCACTGAGCACCCAGCACCCTGAGTACTGAGCACCCTGAGGACTGAGCACCGATCACCCTGAGCACTGAGCACCCAGCACCCTGAGTACTGAGCACCCAGCACCCTGAGTACTGAGCACCGAGCACTCCGAGCACTGAGCACCCAGCACCCTGAGCACTGAGCACCCAGCACCCTGAGTACTGAGCACCCAGCACCCTGAGTACTGAGCACCCAGCACCCTGAGCACTGAGCACCCAGCACCCTGAGTACTGAGCACCCAGCACCCTGAGTACTGAGCACCCAGCATCCTGAGTACTGAGCACCGAGCACCCCGAGTACTGAACACCCAGCACCCCGAGCACTGAGCACCCAGCATCCTGAGCACTGAGCACCCAGCACCCCAAGCACTGAGCACCCAGCACCCTGAGTACTGAGTACTGAGCACCCTGAGTACTGAGCACCCAGCACCCTGAGCACTGAGCACCCAGCACCCTGAGTACTGAGCACCGAGCACCCCGAGCACTGAGCACCCAGCACCCTGAGTACTGAGCACCCAGGACCAAGACTACTGAGCACCAAGCATCCTGAGCACTGAGCACAGAGCACCCTGAGCACTGAGCACCCAGCACCCTGAGTACTGAGCACCCAGCACCAAGAGTACTGAGCACCGAGCACCCCGAGCACTGAGCACCCAGCACCCTGAGTAATGAGCACCCAGCACCCTGAGCACTGAGCACAAAGCACGCTGAGTACTGAGCACTGAGCACCCTGAGTACTGAGCACCAAGGACCCTGAGCACTGAGCACCCAGCACGCTGAGTACTGAGCGCTGTGCACCCTGAGTACTGAGCACCGAGCACCCTGAGTACTGAGCACCCAGCACCCTGAGCACTGAGCAGCCAGCACCCTGAGCACTGAGCACCCAGCACCCCGAGCACTGAGCACCCAGCACCCTGAGCACTGAGCACCCAGCACCCCGAGTACTGAGCACCCAGCACCCTGAGTACTGAGCACCGAGCACCCCGAGAACTGAGCACCCAGCACCCTGAGTACTGAGCACCCAGCACCCTGAGTACTGAGCACCCAGCACCCCGAGCACTGAGCAACCAGCACCCCGAGCACTGAGCACCCAGCACCCCGAGAATGAGCACCCAGCAGCCTGAGTACTGAGAACAGAGCACCCAGAGTACTGAGCACCCAGCACGCTGAGCACTGAGCACAAAGCACCCCGAGAATTAGCACCCAGCACCCTGAGTACTGAGCACCCAGCACCCTGAGTACTGAGCACCCAGCACCTCGTGCACTGAGCACCCTGAGTACTGAGCACCCAGCACCCTGAGTACTGAGCGCTAAGCACCCAGAGCGCTGAGCACCCAGCACCCTAAGCACGGAGCACCCAGGACACTGAGCACTGAGTACTGAGCACCCAGCACCCTGAGTACTGAGCACCGAGCTCCCCGAGCACTGAGCACCCTGAGTACTGAGCAAACAGCACCCCGATGACAGAGCACCCAGCACCCTCAGCACTGAGCACGCAGCACCCCGAGCACTGAGCACCCAGCACCCTGAGTACTGAGCACCCTGAGGAGTGAGCACCGATAACCCTGAGCACTGAGCACCCAGCACCCTGAGTACTGAGCACCCAGCACCCTGAGTACTGAGCACCGAGCACCCCGAGCACTGAGCACCCAGCACCCTGAGTACTGAGCACCCAGCACCCTGAGCACTGAGCACCCAGCACCCTTAGCACTGAGCACCCAGCACCCTGAGCACTGAGCACCCAGCACCCTGAGTACTGAGCACCCAACGTACTGAGCACCGAGCACCCCTAGCACTGAGCACCCAGCACCCTGAGTAGTGAGCACCCAGCACCCTGAGTACTGAGCACCCAGCACACCGAGCACTGAGCACCCAGCACCCCGAGCACTGAGCACTGAGCACCCTGAGTACTGAGCACTGAGCACGCTTAGTACTGAGCACCGAGCACCCCGAGCACTGAGCAGCCAGCACCTTGAGTACTGAGCACCGAGCACCCCGAGCACTGAGCACCCAGCACCCTGAGTCCTGAGCACCCAGCACCCTGAGCACTGAGCACCCAGCACCCCAAGCACTGAGCACCCAGCACCCTGAGTACTGAGCACCGAGCACCCTGAGTACTGAGCACCCAGTACCCCGAGCACTGAGCACCCAGCACCCTGAGCACTGAGAACCCAGCACCCTTAGTACTGAGCACCCAGCACCCCGAGCACTGAGCACCCAGCACCCTGAGTACTGAGCACTCAGCAGCCTGAGTACTGAGCACCGAGCACCCCGAGCACTGAGCACCCAGCACCCTGAGCACTGAGCACACTGAGGACTGAGCACCCAGCACCCTGAGTACTGAGCACCCAGCACCCTGAGTACTGAGCACCCAGCATACTGAGTACTGAGCACCGATCACCCTGAGCACTGAGCACCCAGCACCCCGAGCACTGAGCACCCAGCACCCTGAGTACTGAGCACCCTGAGTATTGAGCACCCAGCACCCCGAGCACTGAGCGCCCAGCACCCCGAGTACTGAGCACCCTGAGCACTGAGCACCCAGCACCCTGAGTACTGAGCACCCAGCACACTGAGCACTGAGCACCCAGCACCCTGAGTACTGAGCACCCAGCACCCTGAGCACTGAGCACCCAGCACCCTGAGTACTGAGCACCCAGCACCCTGAGTACTTAGCACCGAGCACCCTGAGTACTGAGCACCCAGCACCCTGAGTACTGAGCACCCAGCACCCTGAGTACTGAGCACCGAGCACCCCGAGTACTGAGCACCCAGCACCCTGAGCACTGAGAACCCAGCACCCTGAGCACTGAGCACCCAGCACCCCAAGCACTGAGCACCCAGCACCCTGAGCACTGAGCACTCAGCACCCTGAGCACTGAGCACCCAGCACCCTGAGCACTGAGCACCCAGCACCCTGAGTACTGAGCAACCAGGACCCTGAGCACTGAGCACCCAGCACCCTGAGTACTGAGCACCCAGCACCCTGAGTACTTAGCACCCAGCACACTGAGCACTGAGCACCCAGAACCCTGAGTACTGAGCACCGAGCACCCTGAGTACTGAGCACCCAGCACCCTGAGTACTGAGCACCCAGCACCCTGAGTACTGAGCACCGAGCATCCGGAGTACTGAGCACCCTGCACCCCGAGCACTGAGCACCCAGCACCCTGAGCACTGAGCACCCTGAGTACTGAGCACCCAGCACCCTGAGCACTGAGCACCAAGCACCCTGAGTACTGAGCACCGAGCACCCCGAGGACTGAGCACCCAGCACCCTGAGTACTGAGCACCCAGCACCAAGAGTACTGAGCACCGAGCATCCTGAGCACTGAGCACCGAGCACCCCGAGCACTGAGCACCCAGCACCCTGAGTACTGAGCACCCAGCACCAAGAGTACTGAGCACCGAGCACCCCAAGTACTGAGCACCCAGCACCCTGAGTAATGAGCACCCAGCACCCTGAGCACTGAGCACAAAGCACGCTGAATACTGAGCACGGAGCACCCTGAGTACTGAGCACCAAGGACCCTGAGCACTGAGCACCCAGCACGCTGAGTACTGAGCGCTGAGCACCCTGAGTACTGAGCACCGAGCACCCTGAGTACTGAGCACCCAGCACCCTGAGCACTGAGCAGCCAGCATCCTGAGCACTGAGCACCCAGCACCCCGAGCACTGAGCACCCAGCACCCTGAGCACTGAGCACCCAGCACCCCGAGTACTGAGCACCTAGCACCCTGAGTACTGAGCACCGAGCACCCCGAGAACTGAGCACCCAGCACCCTGAGTACTGAGCACCCAGCACCCTGAGTACTGAGCACCCAGCACCCCGAGCACTGAGCAACCAGCACCCCGAGCACTGAGCACCCAGCACCCCGAGAATGAGCACCCAGCCGCCTGAGTACTGAGAACAGAGCACCCAGAGTACTGAGCACCCAGCACGCTGAGCACTGAGCACAAAGCACCCCGAGAATTAGCACCCAGCACCCTGAGTACTGAGCACCCAGCACCCTGAGTACTGAGCACCCAGCACCTCGTGCACTGAGCACCCTGAGTACTGAGCACCCAGCACCCTGAGTACTGAGCGCTAAGCACCCAGAGCGCTGAGCACCCAGCACCCCAAGCACGGAGCACCCAGGACCCTGAGCACTGAGTACTGAGCACCCAGCACCCTGAGTACTGAGCACCGAGCTCCCCGAGCACTGAGCACCCTGAGTACTGAGCAAACAGCACCCCGATGACAGAGCACCCAGCACCCTCAGCACTGAGCACGCAGCACCCCGAGCACTGAGCACCCAGCACACTGAGTACTGAGCACCCTGAGGAGTGAGCACCGATAACCCTGAGCACTGAGCACCCAGCACCCTGAGTACTGAGCACCCAGCACCCTGAGTACTGAGCACCGAGCACCCCGAGCACTGAGCACCCAGCACCCTGAGTACTGAGCACCCAGCACCCTGAGCACTGAGCACCCAGCACCCTTAGCACTGAGCACCCAGCACCCTGAGCACTGAGCACCCAGCACCCTGAGTACTGAGCACCCAACGTACTGAGCACCGAGCACCCCTAGCACTGAGCACCCAGCACCCTGAGTAGTGAGCACCCAGCACCCTGAGTACTGAGCACCCAGCACACCGAGCACTGAGCACCCAGCACCCCGAGCACTGAGCACTGAGCACCCTGAGTACTGAGCACTGAGCACCCTTAGTACTGAGCACCGAGCACCCCGAGCACTGAGCAGCCAGCACCTTGAGTACTGAGCACCGAGCACCCCGAGCACTGAGCACCCAGCACCCTGAGTACTGAGCACCCAGCACCCTGAGTACTGAGCACCCAGTACCCCGAGCACTGAGCACCCAGCACCCTGAGCACTGAGAACCCAGCACCCTGAGTACTGAGCACCCAGCACCCCGAGCACTGAGCACCCAGCACCCTGAGTACTGAGCACTCAGCAGCCTGAGTACTGAGAACCGAGCACCCCGAGCACTGAGCACCCAGCAGCCTGAGCACTGAGCACACTGAGGACTGAGCACCCAGCACCCTGAGTACTGAGCACCCAGCACCCTGAGTACTGAGCACCCAGCATACTGAGTACTGAGCACCGATCACCCTGAGCACTGAGCACCCAGCACCCCGAGCACTGAGCACCCAGCACCCTGAGTACTGAGCACCCTGAGTATTGAGCACCCAGCACCCCGAGCACTGAGCGCCCAGCACCCCGAGTACTGAGCACCCTGAGCACTGAGCACCCAGCACCCTGAGTACTGACCACCCAGCACACTGAGCACTGAGCACCCAGCACCCTGAGTACTGAGCACCCAGCACCCTGAGCACTGAGCACCCAGCACCCTGAGTACTGAGCACCCAGCACCCTGAGTACTTAGCACCGAGCACCCTGAGTACTGAGCACCCAGCACCCTGAGTACTGAGCACCCAGCACCCTGAGTACTGAGCACCGAGCACCCCGAGTACTGAGCACCCAGCACCCTGAGCACTGAGAACCCAGCACCCTGAGCACTGAGCACCCAGCACCCCAAGCACTGAGCACCCAGCACCCTGAGCACTGAGCACTCAGCACCCTGAGCACTGAGCACCCAGCACCCTGAGCACTGAGCACCCAGCACCCTGAGTACTGAGCAACCAGGACCCTGAGCACTGAGCACCCAGCACCCTGAGTACTGAGCACCCAGCACCCTGAGTACTTAGCACCCAGCACACTGAGCACTGAGCACCCAGAACCCTGAGTACTGAGCACCGAGCACCCTGAGTACTGAGCACCCAGCACCCTGAGTACTGAGCACCCAGCACCCTGAGTACTGAGCACCGAGCATCCGGAGTACTGAGCACCCTGCACCCCGAGCACTGAGCACCCAGCACCGTGAGCACTGAGCACCCTGAGTACTGAGCACCCAGCACCCTGAGCACTGAGCACCCAGCACCTCGTGCACTGAGCACCCTGAGTACTGAGCACCCAGCACCCTGAGTACTGAGCGCTAAGCACCCAGAGCGCTGAGCACCCAGCAAACCAAGCACGGAGCACCCAGGACCCTGAGCACTGAGTACTGAGCACCCAGCACCCTGAGTACTGAGCACCGAGCTCCCCAAGCACTGAGCACCCTGAGTACTGAGCAAACAGCACCCCGATGACAGAGCACCCAGCACCCTCAGCACTGAGCACGCAGCACCCCGAGCACTGAGCACCCAGCACCCTGAGTACTGAGCACCCTGAGGAGTGAGCACCGATAACCCTGAGCACTGAGCACCCAGCACCCTGAGTACTGAGCACCCAGCACCCTGAGTACTGAGCACCGAGCACCCCGAGCACTGAGCACCCAGCACCCTGAGTACTGAGCACCCAGCACCCTGAGCACTGAGCACCCAGCACCCTTAGCACTGAGCACCCAGCACCCTGAGCACTGAGCACCCAGCACCCTGAGTACTGAGCACCCAACGTACTGAGCACCGAGCACCCCTAGCACTGAGCACCCAGCACCCTGAGTAGTGAGCACCCAGCACCCTGAGTACTGAGCACCCAGCACACCGAGCACTGAGCACCCAGCACCCCGAGCACTGAGCACTGAGCACCCTGAGTACTGAGCACTGAGCACCCTTAGTACTGAGCACGGAGCACCCCGAGCACTGAGCAGCCAGCACCTTGAGTACTGAGCACCGAGCACCCCGAGCACTGAGCACCCAGCACCCTGAGTACTGAGCACCCAGCACCCTGAGTACTGAGCACCCAGTACCCCGAGCACTGAGCACCCAGCACCCTGAGCACTGAGAACCCAGCACCCTGAGTACTGAGCACCCAGCACCCCGAGCACTGAGCACCCAGCACCCTGAGTACTGAGCACTCAGCAGCCTGAGTACTGAGAACCGAGCACCCCGAGCACTGAGCACCCAGCACCCTGAGCACTGAGCACACTGAGGACTGAGCACCCAGCACCCTGAGTACTGAGCACCCAGCACCCTGAGTACTGAGCACCCAGCATACTGAGTACTGAGCACCGATCACCCTGAGCACTGAGCACCCAGCACCCCGAGCACTGAGCACCCAGCACCCTGAGTACTGAGCACCCTGAGTATTGAGCACCCAGCACCCCGAGCACTGAGCGCCCAGCACCCCGAGTACTGAGCACCCTGAGCACTGAACACCCAGCACCCTGAGTACTGAGCACCCAGCACACTGAGCACTGAGCACCCAGCACCATGAGTACTGAGCACCCAGCACCCTGAGCACTGAGCACCCAGCACCCTGAGTACTGAGCACCCAGCACCCTGAGTACTTAGCACCGAGCACCCTGAGTACTGAGCACCCAGCACCCTGAGTACTGAGCACCCAGCACCCTGAGTACTGAGCACCGAGCACCCCGAGTACTGAGCACCCAGCACCCTGAGCACTGAGAACCCAGCACCCTGAGCACTGAGCACCCAGCACCCCAAGCACTGAGCACCCAGCACCCTGAGCACTGAGCACTCAGCACCCTGAGCACTGAGCACCCAGCACCCTGAGCACTGAGCACCAAGCACCCCGAGCACTGAGCACCCAGCACCCTGAGTACTGAGCACCCAGCACCCTGAGCACTGAGCACACAGCACCCTGAGCACTGAGCACCCAGCACCCTGAGTACTGAGCACTGAGCACCGAGCACCCTGAGCACTGAGCACCCAGCACCCTGAGGACTGAGCACACAGCACCCCGAGCACTGAGCACACAGCACACAGAGCACTGAGCACCCTGAGTACTGAGCACTGAGCACCCTGAGTACTGAGCACTGAGCTCCCTGAGTACTGAGCACCCAGCACCCTGAGTACTGAGCACCCAGCACCCCGAGCACTGAGTACCCAGCTCCCTGAGCACTGAGTACCCAGCACCCTGAGCACTGAGCACCCAGCACCCTGAGCACTGAGCACCCAGCACCCTGAGCACTGAGCACCCAGCACCCTGAGTACTGAGCACTGAGCACCCAGCACCCCGAGCACTGAGCACCCAGCACCCTGAGTACTGAGCACTGAGCACCCAGCACCCCGAGCACTGAGCACCCAGCACCCTGAGCACTGAGCACCCAGCACCCGAGTACAGATCACCCAGCACCCTGAGTACTGATCACCCAGCACCCTGAGTACTGAGCACGCAGCACCCTGAGTACTGAGCACCCAGCACCCCGAGCACTAAGCACCCAGCACCCTCAGTACTGAGCACCGAGCACCCCGAGCACTGAGCACACAGCACCCCGAGCAATGAGCCCCCAGCACCCCGAGCACTGAGCACCCAGCACCCCGAGCACTGAGCACACAGCACCCTGAGTACTGAGCACCCAGCACCCTGAGTACTGAGCACCCAGCACCCTGAGCACTGAGCACCCAGCACCCTGAGTACTGAGCACCCAGCACCCTGAGTACTGAGTACCCAGCACCCTGAGCACTCAGCAACCTGAGTACTGAGCACCGAGCACCCTAAGTAATGAGCACCCAGCACCCTGAGTACGGAGCACCCAGCACCCTGAGTACTGAGCACCCAGCACCCCGAGCACTGAGCACCCAGCACCCCGAGAATGAGCACCCAGCACCCTGAGTACTGAGCACCCAGCACCCTGAGTACTGAGCACCCAGCACCCCGAGCACTGAGCACCCTGAGTACTGAGCACCCAGCACCCTTAGTACTGAGCACTAAGCACCCAGAGCACTGAGCACCCAGCACCCCGAGCACGGAGCACCCAGGACCCCGAGCACTGAGTACTGAGCACCCAGCACCCTGAGTACTGAGCACCGAGCTCCCCGAGCACTGAGCACCCTGAGTACTGAGCAACCAGCACCCCGATCACTGAGCACCCAGCACCCTGAGCACTGAGCACCCAGCACCCCGAGCATTGAGCACCCAGCACCCTGAGTACTGAGCACCCAGCACCCCGAGCACTGAGCACCCTGAGTACTGAGCACCCAGCACCCTGAGAAATGAGCACCCAGCACCCCGAGCACTGAGCACCCAGCACCCTGAGTACTGAGCACCGAGCACCCTGAGTACTCAGCAGCCAGCACCCTGAGTACTGAGCACCCAGCGTACTGAGCACCGAGCCCCCAGCACCCTGAGTACTGAGCACCCAGCACCCTGAGCACTGAGCACCCAGCAACCTGAGTACTGAGCACCGAGCACCCCGAGTACTGAGCACCCAGCACCCCGAGCACTGAGCACCCAGAACCCTGAGCACTGAGCACCCAGCACCCCGAGCACTGAGCACCCAGCACCCCGAGCACTGAGCACCCAGCACCCCGAGCACTGAGCACCCAGAACACCGAGCACCGAGCACCCTGAGTACAAAGCACCGAGCACCCTGAGCACTGAGCACCCAGCACCCTGAGCAGTGAGCACCCAGCACCCTGAGTACTGAGCACCCAGCACCCCGAGCACTGAGCACCCAGCACCCTGAGTACTGAGCACCCAGCACCCTGAGCACTGAGCACCGAGCACCCTGAGAACTGAGCACCCAGCACCCTGAGGACTGAGCACCCAGCACCCCGAGCACTGAGCACACAGCACACAGAGCACTGAGCACCCTGAGTACTGAGCACTGAGCACCCTGAGTACTGAGCACTGAGCTCCCTGAGTACTGAGCACCCAGCACCCTGAGTACTGAGCACCCAGCACCCCGAGCACTGAGTACCCAGCTCCCTGAGCACTGAGTACCCAGCACCCTGAGCACTGAGCACCCAGCACCCTGAGCACTGAGCACCCAGCACCCTGAGCACTGAGCACCCAGCACCCTGAGTACTGAGCACTGAGCACCCAGCACCCCGAGCACTGAGCACCCAGCACCCTGAGTACTGAGCACTGAGCACCCAGCACCCCGAGCACTGAGCACCCAGCACCCTGAGCACTGAGCACCCAGCACCCGAGTACAGATCACCCAGCACCCTGAGTACTGATCACCCAGCACCCTGAGTACTGAGCACGCAGCACCCTGAGTACTGAGCACCCAGCACCCCGAGCACTAAGCACCCAGCACCCTGAGTACTGAGCACCGAGCACCCCGAGCACTGAGCACCCAGCACCCTGAGTACTGAGCTCCGAGCACCGGAGCACAGAGCACCCAGCGCCCCGAGCACTGAGCACCCAGCACCCCGAGCACTGAGCCCCCAGCAACCCGAGCACTGAGCACCCAGCACCCCGAGCACTGAGCACCCAGCACCCTGAGTACTGAGCACCCAGCACCCTGAGTACTGAGCACCCAGCACCCTGAGAACTGAGCACCCAGCACCCTGAGTACTGAGCACCCAGCACCCTGAGTACTGAGTACCCAGCACCCTGAGCACTCAGCAACCTGAGTACTGAGCACCGAGCACCCTAAGTAATGAGCACCCAGCACCCTGAGTACTGAGCACCCAGCACCCTGAGCACTGAGCACCCAGCACCCTGAGTACTGAGCACCCAGCACCCCGAGTACTGAGCACCCATCACCCCGAGCACTGAGCACCCAGCACCCTGAGTACTGAGCACTGAGCACCCTGAGTACTGAGCACCGAACACACTGAGTACTGAGCACCCAGCACCCTGAGTACTGAGCCCCCAGCACCCCGAGCACTGAGCACCCAGCACCCAGAGCACTGAGCACCCAGCACCCCGAGCACTGAGCACCCAGCACCCTGAGCACTGAGCACCCAGCACCCTGAGCACTGAGCACTGAGCACCCAGCACCCTGAGCACTGAGCACCCAGCACCCCGAGCACTGAGCACCCAGCACCCTGAGCACTGAGCACCCAGCACCCTGAGCACTGAGCACCCAGCTCCCTGAGTACTGAGTACCCAGTACCTTGAGCACTGAGCACCCAGCACTCTTAGTACTGATCACCGAGCAACCCGAGCACTGAGCACCCAGCACCCTGAGTACTGAGCACCCAGCACCCTGAGTACTGAGCAACCAGCACCCTGAGTACTGAGCACCCAGTACCCTGAGCACTGAACACACAGCACCCTGAGTACTGAGCACCCTGAGCACTGAGCACCCAGCACCCTGGGCACTGTGCACCCAGCACCCCGAGCACTGAGCACCCAGCACCCTGAGTACTGAGAACAGATCACGCTGAGTACTGAGCACTCAGCACCCTGAGTACTGAGCACCCAGCACCCTGAGTACTGAGCACCCAGCACCCTGAGTACTGAGCACCCAGCACCCTGAGTACTGAACCCCCAGCACCCTGAGTAGTGAGCACCCAGCACCCTGAGCACTGAGCACCCAGCACCCTGAGCACTGAGCACCCAGCACCCTGAGTACTGAGCACCCAGCGTACTGAGCACCGAGCCCCCAGCACCCTGAGTACTGAGCACCCAGCACCCTGAGCACTGAGCACCCAGCAACCTGAGTACTGAGCACCGAGCACCCCGAGTACTGAGCACCCAGCACCCCGAGCACTGAGCACCCAGAACCCTGAGCACTGAGCACCCAGCACCCCGAGCACTGAGCACCCAGCACCCAGAGCACTGAGCACCCAGCACCCCGAGCACTGAGCACCCAGCACACCGAGCACCGAGCACCCTGAGTACAAAGCACCGAGCACCCTGAGCACTGAGCACCCAGCACCCTGAGCAGTGAGCACCCAGCACCCTGAGTACTGAGCACCCAGCACCCCGAGCACTGAGCACCCAGCACCCTGAGTACTGAGCACCCAGCACCCTGAGCACTGAGCACCGAGCACCCTGAGCACTGAGCACCCAGCACCCTGAGGACTGAGCACCCAGCACCCCGAGCACTGAGCACACAGCACACAGAGCACTGAGCACCCTGAGTACTGAGCACTGAGCACCCTGAGTACTGAGCATTGAGCACCCTGAGTACTGAGCACCCAGCACCCTGAGTACTGAGCACCCAGCACCCCGAGCACTGAGTACCCAGCTCCCTGAGCACTGAGTACCCAGCACCCTTAGCACTGAGCACCCAGCACCCTGAGCACTGAGCACCCAGCACCCTGAGCACTGAGCACCCAGCACCCTGAGTACTGAGCACTGAGCACCCAGCACCCCGAGCACTGAGCACCCAGCACCCTGAGTACTGAGCACTGAGCACCCAGCACCCCGAGCACTGAGCACCCAGCACCCTGAGCACTGAGCACCCAGCACCCGAGTACAGATCCCCCAGCACCCTGAGTACTGATCACCCAGCTCCCTGAGTACTGAGCTCCGAGCACCCGGAGCACAGAGCACCCAGCACCCCGAGCACTGAGCACCCAGCACCCCGAGCACTGAGCCCCCAGCACCCCGAGCACTGAGCACCCAGCACCCCGAGCACTGAGCACCCAGCACCCCGAGTACTGAGCACCCAGCACCCTGAGTACTGAGCACCCAGCACCCTGAGAACTGAGCACCCAGCACCCTGAGTACTGAGCACCCAGCACCCTGAGTACTGAGTACCCAGCACCCTGAGCACTCAGCAACCTGAGTACTGAGCACCGAGCACCCTAAGTAATGAGCACCCAGCACCCTGAGTACTGAGCACCCAGCACCCTGAGCACTGAGCACCCAGCACCCTGAGTCCTGAGCACCCAGCACCCCGAGTACTGAGCACCCAGCACCCCGAGCACTGAGCACCCAGCACCCTGAGTACTGAGCACTGAGCACCCTGAGTACTGAGCACCGAACACACTGAGTACTGAGCACCCAGCACCCTGAGTACTGAGCCCCCAGCACCCCGAGCACTGAGCACCCAGCACCCCGAGCACTGAGCACCCAGCACCCCGAGCACTGAGCACCCAGCACCCTGAGCACTGAGCACCCAGCACCCTGAGCACTGAGCACTGAGCACCCAGCACCCTGAGCACTGAGCACCCAGCACCCCGAGCACTGAGCACCCAGCACCCTGAGCACTGAGCACCCAGCACCCTGAGCACTGAGCACCCAGCTCCCTGAGTACTGAGTACCCAGTACCCTGAGCACTGAGCACCCAGCACTCTTAGTACTGATCACCGAGCAACCCGAGCACTGAGCACCCAGCACCCTGAGTACTGAGCACCCAGCACCCTGAGTACTGAGCACCCAGCACCCTGAGTACTGAGCACCCAGCAACCTGAGCACTGAGCACAAATCACGCTGAGTACTGAGCACTGAGCACCCTGAGTACAGAGCACCGAGGAACCTGAGGACTGAGCACCCAGCACGCTGAGTACTGAGCACTGAGCACCCTGTGTACTGAGCACCCAGCACCCTGAGCACTGAGCAGCCAGCAGCCTGAGCACTGAGCACCCAGCACCCCAAGCACTGAGCACCCAGCACCCTGAGCACTGTGCACCCAGCACCCCGAGTACTGAGCACCCAGCACCCCGAGTACTGAGCACCCAGCACCCCGAGCACTGAGCACCCTGAGTACTGAGCACCGAGTACCCTGAGCACTGAACACACAGCACCCTGAGTACTGAGCACCCTGAGCACTGAGCACCCAGCACACTGAGTACTGAGCACCCAGCACCCTGAGCACTGAGCACAAAGCACGCTGAGTAATGAGCACTGAGCACCCTGAGTACTGAGCACCGAGGACCCTGAGCACTGAGCACCCAGCACCCTGAGTACTGAGCACCCAGCACCCTGAGTACTGAGCACCCAGCACCCCGAGCACTGAGCACCCTGAGTACTGAGCACCCAGCACCCTGAGTACTGAGCACTAAGCACCCAGAGCACTGAGCACCCAGCACCCCGAGCACGGAGCACCCAGGACCCCGAGCACTGAGTACTGAGCACCCAGCACCCTGAGTACTGAGCACCGAGCTCCCCGAGCACTGAGCACCCTGAGTACTGAGCACCCAGCACCCCGATCACTGAGCACCCAGCACCCTGAGCACTGAGCACCCAGCACCCCGAGCACTGAGCACCCAGCACCCTGAGTACTGAGCACCCAGCACGCCGAGCACTGAGCACCCAGCACCCTGAGTACTGAGCACTGAGTACCCAGCACCCCGAGCACTGAGCACCCAGCACCCTGTGTACTGAGCACTGAGCACCCTGAGTACAAAGCACCCAGCACCCTGAGTACTGAGCACCCAGGACCCTGAGCACTGAGCACCGAGCACCCTGAGCACTGAGCACCCTGCACCCTGAGCACTCAGCACCCAGCACCCCGAGCATTGAACACCCAGCACCCTGAGCACTGAGCACCCAGAACCTTAAGCACTGAGCACCCAGCAACCAGAGCACTGAGCACCCAGCACCCTGAGCACTGAGCACCCAGCATCCTGAGTACTGAGCACCCAGCACCCTGAGTACTGAGCACCCAGACCCCGAGCTCTGAGCACCCAGCACCCCTAGCACTGTGCACCCAGCACCCTGAGTAATGAGAAACCAGCACCCTGAGTACTGAGCACCCAGCACCCTGAGCACTGAGCACCCAGCAGCCCGAGCACTGAGCACCCAGCATCCTGAGCACTGAGTACTGAGCACCCAGCACCCTGAGCACTGAGCACCCAGCACCCTGAGCACTGAGCACCCAGCACCCTGAGTACTGAGCTCCCAGCACCCCAAGCACTGAGCACCGAGCACCCTGAGTACTGAGCAACCAGCACGCTGAGCACTGAGCACCCAGCACCCCGAGTACTGAGCACCCAGCACCCTGAGTACTGAGCAACCAGCACCCTGAGTACTGAGCACCCAGCACCCCGAGCACTGAGCACCCAGCACCCTGAGCACTGAGCACACAGCACCCTGAGTACTGAGCACCAAGCACCCTGAGCACTGAGCACCCAGCACCCTGAGCACTGAGCACCAAATACCCTGAGCACTGAGCACCCAGCACCCTGAGCACTGAGCACCCAGCACCCTGAGTACAGAGCACCCAACGTACTGAGCACCGAGCACCCCGAGCACTGAGCACTCAGCACCCTGAGTACTGAGCACCCAGCACCGCGAGCACTGAGCACCCAGCACCCTGAGTACTGAGCACCGAGCACCCTGAGTACTGAGCATCCAGCACCCCGAGCACTGAGCACCCAGCACCCGGAGCACTGAGCACCCAGCACTGAGCACCCAGCACCCTGAGTACTGAGCACCCAGCACCCTGAGAACTGAGCACCGAGCACCCCGAGCACTAAGCACCGTGCACCCCGAGCACTGAGCACACAGCATCCTGAGCACTGAGTACTGAGCACCCAGCACCCTGAGCACTGATCACCCAGCACCCTGAGCACTGAGCACGCAGCACCCTGAGTACTGAGCACCCAGCACCCCGAGCACTAAGCACCCAG
This sequence comes from Microtus oregoni, assembly GCF_018167655.1. NCBI lineage: Eukaryota > Metazoa > Chordata > Mammalia > Rodentia > Cricetidae > Microtus > Microtus oregoni. Next base: position 140,216 of record NW_024544758.1, read on the forward strand.
CACCCTGAGTACTGAGCACCGAGCACCCCGAGCACTGAGCACCCAGCACCCTGAGTACTGAGCTCCGAGCACCGGAGCACAGAGCACCCAGCGCCCCGAGCACTGAGCACCCAGCACCCCGAGCACTGAGCCCCCAGCACCCCGAGCACTGAGCACCCAGCACCCCGAGCACTGAGCACCCAGCACCCTGAGCACTGAGCACCCAGCACCCTGAGCACTGAGCACCCAGCTCCCTGAGTACTGAGTACCCAGTACCCTGAGCACTGAGCACCCAGCACTCTTAGTACTGATCACCGAGCAACCCGAGCACTGAGCACCCAGCACCCTGAGTACTGAGCACCCAGCACCCTGAGTACTGAGCACCCAGCACCCTGAGTACTGAGCAACCAGCACCCTGAGTACTGAGCACCCAGTACCCTGAGCACTGAACACACAGCACCCTGAGTACTGAGCACCCTGAGCACTGAGCACCCAGCACCCTGGGCACTGTGCACCCAGCACCCCGAGCACTGAGCACCCAGCACCCTGAGTACTGAGAACAGATCACGCTGAGTACTGAGCACCCAGCACCCTGAGTACTGAGCACCCAGCACCCTGAGTACTGAGCACCCAGCACCCTGAGTACTGAGCACCCAGCACCCTGAGTACTGAGCCCCCAGCACCCTGAGTAATGAGCACCCAGCACCCTGAGCACTGAGCACCCAGCACCCTGAGCACTGAGCACCCAGCACCCTGAGTACTGAGCACCCAGCGTACTGAGCACCGAGCCCCCAGCACCCTGAGTACTGAGCACCCAGCACCCTGAGCACTGAGCACCCAGCAACCTGAGTACTGAGCACCGAGCACCCCGAGTACTGAGCACCCAGCACCCCGAGCACTGAGCACCCAGCACCCAGAGCACTGAGCACCCAGCACCCCCAGCACTGAGCACCCAGCACACCGAGCACCGAGCACCCTGAGTACAAAGCACCGAGCACCCTGAGCACTGAGCACCCAGCACCCTGAGCAGTGAGCACCCAGCACCCTGAGTACTGAGCACCCAGCACCCCGAGCACTGAGCACCCAGCACCCTGAGTACTGAGCACCCAGCACCCTGAGCACTGAGCACCGAGCACCCTGAGCACTGAGCACCCAGCACCCTGAGGACTGAGCACCCAGCACCCCGAGCACTGAGCACACAGCACACAGAGCACTGAGCACCCTGAGTACTGAGCACTGAGCACCCTGAGTACTGAGCATTGAGCACCCTGAGTACTGAGCACCCAGCACCCTGAGTACTGAGCACCCAGCACCCCGAGCACTGAGTACCCAGCTCCCTGAGCACTGAGTACCCAGCACCCTTAGCACTGAGCACCCAGCACCCTGAGCACTGAGCACCCAGCACCCTGAGCACTGAGCACCCAGCACCCTGAGTACTGAGCACTGAGCACCCAGCACCCCGAGCACTGAGCACCCAGCACCCTGAGTACTGAGCACTGAGCACCCAGCACCCCGAGCACTGAGCACCCAGCACCCTGAGCACTGAGCACCCAGCACCCGAGTACAGATCCCCCAGCACCCTGAGTACTGATCACCCAGCTCCCTGAGTACTGAGCTCCGAGCACCCGGAGCACAGAGCACCCAGCACCCCGAGCACTGAGCACCCAGCACCCCGAGCACTGAGCCCCCAGCACCCCGAGCACTGAGCACCCAGCACCCCGAGCACTGAGCACCCAGCACCCTGAGTACTGAGCACCCAGCACCCTGAGTACTGAGCACCCAGCACCCTGAGAACTGAGCACCCAGCACCCTGAGTACTGAGCACCCAGCACCCTGAGTACTGAGTACCCAGCACCCTGAGCACTCAGCAACCTGAGTACTGAGCACCGAGCACCCTAAGTAATGAGCACCCAGCACCCTGAGTACTGAGCACCCAGCACCCTGAGCACTGAGCACCCAGCACCCTGAGTCCTGAGCACCCAGCACCCCGAGTACTGAGCACCCAGCACCCCGAGCACTGAGCACCCAGCACCCTGAGTACTGAGCACTGAGCACCCTGAGTACTGAGCACCGAACACACTGAGTACTGAGCACCCAGCACCCTGAGTACTGAGCCCCCAGCACCCCGAGCACTGAGCACCCAGCACCCCGAGCACTGAGCACCCAGCACCCCGAGCACTGAGCACCCAGCACCCTGAGCACTGAGCACCCAGCACCCTGAGCACTGAGCACTGAGCACCCAGCACCCTGAGCACTGAGCACCCAGCACCCCGAGCACTGAGCACCCAGCACCCTGAGCACTGAGCACCCAGCACCCTGAGCACTGAGCACCCAGCTCCCTGAGTACTGAGTACCCAGTACCCTGAGCACTGAGCACCCAGCACTCTTAGTACTGATCACCGAGCAACCCGAGCACTGAGCACCCAGCACCCTGAGTACTGAGCACCCAGCACCCTGAGTACTGAGCACCCAGCACCCTGAGTACTGAGCACCCAGCAACCTGAGCACTGAGCACAAATCACGCTGAGTACTGAGCACTGAGCACCCTGAGTACAGAGCACCGAGGAACCTGAGGACTGAGCACCCAGCACGCTGAGTACTGAGCACTGAGCACCCTGTGTACTGAGCACCCAGCACCCTGAGCACTGAGCAGCCAGCAGCCTGAGCACTGAGCACCCAGCACCCCAAGCACTGAGCACCCAGCACCCTGAGCACTGTGCACCCAGCACCCTGAGTACTGAGCACCCAGCACCCCGAGTACTGAGCACCCAGCACCCCGAGCACTGAGCACCCTGAGTACTGAGCACCCAGTACCCTGAGCACTGAACACACAGCACCCTGAGTACTGAGCACCCTGAGCACTGAGCACCCAGCACCCTGGGCACTGTGCACCCAGCACCCCGAGCACTGAGCACCCAGCACCCTGAGTACTGAGAACAGATCACGCTGAGTACTGAGCACCCAGCACCCTGAGTACTGAGCCCCCAGCACCATTAGTACTGAGCACCAAGCACCCCGAGCACTGAGCACCTAGCACCCCGAGAATGAGCACCCAGCACCCTGAGTACTGAGAACCGAGCACCCTGAGTACTGAGCACCCAGCACCCTGAGTACTGAGCCCCCAGCACCCTGAGTACTGAGCACCCAGCACCCTGAGTACTGAGCACCCAGCACCCTGAGTACTGAGCACCCAGCACCCTGAGTACTGAGCCCCCAGCACCCTGAGTACTGAGCACCCAGCACACTGAGTACTGAGCACCCAGCACCCTGAGCACTGAGCACAAAGCACGCTGAGTAATGAGCACTGAGCACCCTGAGTACTGAGCACCGAGGACCCTGAGCACTGAGCACCCAGCACCCTGAGTACTGAGCACCCAGCACCCTGAGTACTGAGCACCCAGCACCCCGAGCACTGAGCACCCTGAGTACTGAGCACCCAGCACCCTGAGTACTGAGCACTAAGCACCCAGAGCACTGAGCACCCAGCACCCCGAGCACGGAGCACCCAGGACCCCGAGCACTGAGTACTGAGCACCCAGCACCCTGAGTACTGAGCACCGAGCTCCCCGAGCACTGAGCACCCTGAGTACTGAGCACCCAGCACCCCGATCACTGAGCACCCAGCACCCTGAGCACTGAGCACCCAGCACCCCGAGCACTGAGCACCCAGCACCCTGAGTACTGAGCACCCAGCACGCCGAGCACTGAGCACCCAGCACCCTGAGTACTGAGCACTGAGCACCCAGCACACCGAGCACTGAGCACCCAGCACCCTGTGTACTGAGCACTGAGCACCCTGAGTACAAAGCACCCAGCACCCTGAGTACTGAGCACCCAGGACCCTGAGCACTGAGCACCGAGCACCCTGAGCACTGAGCACCCTGCACCCTGAGCACTCAGCACCCAGCACCCCGAGCATTGAACACCCAGCACCCTGAGCACTGAGCACCCAGAACCTTAAGCACTGAGCACCCAGCAACCAGAGCACTGAGCACCCAGCACCCTGAGCACTGAGCACGCAGCATCCTGAGTACTGAGCACCCAGCACCCTGAGTACTGAGCACCCAGACCCCGAGCTCTGAGCACCCAGCACCCCTAGCACTGTGCACCCAGCACCCTGAGTAATGAGAAACCAGCACCCTGAGTACTGAGCACCCAGCACCCTGAGCACTGAGCACCCAGCAGCCCGAGCACTGAGCACCCAGCATCCTGAGCACTGAGTACTGAGCACCCAGCACCCTGAGCACTGAGCACCCAGCACCCTGAGCACTGAGCACCCAGCACCCTGAGTACTGAGCTCCCAGCACCCCAAGCACTGAGCACCGAGCACCCTGAGTACTGAGCAACCAGCACGCTGAGCACTGAGCACCCAGCACCCCGAGTACTGAGCACCCAGCACCCTGAGTACTGAGCAACCAGCACCCTGAGTACTGAGCACCCAGCACCCCGAGCACTGAGCACCCAGCACCCTGAGCACTGAGCACCCAGCACCCTGAGTACTGAGCACCAAGCACCCTGAGCACTGAGCACCCAGCACCCTGAGCACTGAGCACCAAACACCCTGAGCACTGAGCACCCAGCACCCTGAGCACTGAGCACCCAGCACCCTGAGTACTGAGCACCCAACGTACTGAGCACCGAGCACCCCGAGCACTGAGCACTCAGCACCCTGAGTACTGAGCATCCAGCACCCCGAGCACTGAGCACCCAGCACCCGGAGCACTGAGCACCCAGCACTGAGCACCCAGCACCCTGAGTACTGAGCACCCAGCACCCTGAGAACTGAGCACCGAGCACCCCGAGCACTAAGCACCGTGCACCCCGAGCACTGACCACCCAGCACCCTGAGTACTGAGCACCCAGCACCCTGAGTACTGAGCACTGAGCACCCTGAGCACTGAGCACCCAGCACCCAGAGCACTGAGCACACAGCATCCTGAGCACTGAGTACTGAGCACCCAGCACCCTGAGCACTGATCACCCAGCACCCTGAGCACTGAGCACCCAGCACGCTGAGTACTGAGCACCCAGCACACCAAACACTGATCACCGAGCACCCTGAGAACTGAGCACCGAGCACCCTGAGTACTGAGCACCCAGAACCGTGAGTACTGAGCTCCGAGTACCCAGAGCACTGAGCAACCTGAGTACTGAGCACCCAGCACCCTGAGTACTGAGCACCAAGCACCCCGAGAATGAGCACCCAGCACCCTGAGTACTGAGCACCCAGCACCCTGAGTACTGAGCACCCAGCACCCTGAGTACTGAGCACCCAGCACCCTGAGTTCTGAGCACCCAGCACCCTGAGCACTGAGCACACTGAGTACTGAGCAACCAGCACCCTGAGCACTGAGCACCCAGCACTGAGCACCCAGCACCCTGAGTACTGAGCACCCAGCACCCTGAGAACTGAGCACCGAGCACCCCGAGCACTGAGCACCGGGCACCCCGAGCACTGACCACCCAGCACCCTGAGTACTGAGCACCCAGCACCCTGAGTACTGAGCACTGAGCACCCTGAGCACTGAGCACCCAGCACCCAGAGCACTGAGCACACAGCATCCTGAGCACTGAGTACTGAGCACCCAGCACCCTGAGCACTGATCACCCAGCACCCCGAGCACTGAGCACCCAGCACCCTGAGTACTGAGAACAGATCACGCTGAGTACTGAGCACCCAGCACCCTGAGTACTGAGCCCCCAGCACCCTTAGTACTGAGCACCAAGCACCCCGAGCACTGAGCACCCAGCACCCCGAGAATGAGCACCCAGCAGCCTGAGTACTGAGAACCGAGCACCCTGAGTACTGAGCACCCAGCACCCTGAGTACTGAGCCCCCAGCACCCTGAGTACTGAGCACCCAGCACCCTGAGTACTGAGCACCCAGCACCCTGAGTACTGAGCACCCAGCACCCTGAGTACTGAGCCCCCAGCACCCTGAGTACTGAGCACCCAGCACACTGAGTACTGAGCACCCAGCACCCTGAGCACTGAGCACAAAGCACGCTGAGTAATGAGCACTGAGCACCCTCAGCACTGAGCACCCAGCACCCTCAGCACTGAGCACCCAGCACCCCGAGCACTGAGCACCCAGCACCCTGAGCACTGAGCACCCAGCACCCTGAGCACTGAGCACCCAGCACCCTGAGTACTGAGTACCCAGTACCCTGAGCACTGAGCACCCAGCACTCTTAGTACTGATCACCGAGCACCCCGAGTACTGAGCACCCAGCACCCTGAGTACTGAGCACCCAGCACCCTGAGTACTGAGCACCCAGCACCCTGAGTACTGAGCACCCAGCACCCTGAGCACTGAGCACAAAGCACGCTGAGTGCTGAGCACTGAGCACACTGAGTACTGAGCACCGAGGACCCTGAGGACTGAGCACCCAGCACGCTGAGTACTGAGCACTGAGCACCCTGAGTACTGAGCCCCCAGCACCCTGAGCACTGAGCAGCCAGCAGCCTGAGCACTGAGCACCCAGCACCCTGAGCACTGAGCACCCAGCACCCTGAGCACTGTGCACCCAGCACCCCGAGTACTGAGCACCCAGCACCCCGAGTACTGAGCACCCAGCACCCTGAGTACTGAGCACCAAGCACCCTGAGTACTGAGCACCCAGTAACCTGAGCACTGAACACACAGCAGCCTGAGTACTGAGCACCCAGCACCCCGAGAATGAGCACCCAGCACCCCGAGAATGAGCACCCAGCACCTTTAGTACTGAGCACCAAGCACCCCGAGCACTGAGCACCCAGCACCCCGAGAATGAGCACCCAGCACCCTGAGTACTGAGAACCGAGCACCCTGAGTACTGAGCACCCAGCACCCTGAGTACTGAGCCCCCAGCACCCTGAGTACTGAGCATCCAGCACCCTGAGTACTGAGCACCCAGCACCCTGTGTACTGAGCACCCAGCACCCTGAGTACTGAGCCCCCAGCACCCTGAGTACTGAGCACCCAGCACACTGAGTACTGAGCACCCAGCACCCTGAGCACTGAGCACAAAGCACGCTGAGTAATGAGCACTGAGCACCCTGAGTACTGAGCACCGAGGACCCTGAGCACTGAGCACCCAGCACCCTGAGTACTGAGCACCCAGCACCCTGAGTACTGAGCACCCAGCACCCTGAGTACTGAGCACCCAGCACCCCGAGCACTGAGCACCCTGAGTACTGAGCACCCAGCACCCTGAGTACTGAGCACTAAGCACCCAGAGCACTGAGCACCCAGCACCCCGAGCACGGAGCACCCAGGACCCCGAGCACTGAGTACTGAGCACCCAGCACCCTGAGTACTGAGCACCGAGCTCCCCGAGCACTAAGCACCCTGAGTACTGAGCACCCAGCACCCCGTACACTGAGCACCCAGCACCCTGAGCACTGAGCACCCAGCACCCCGAGCACTGAGCACCCAACACACTGAGTACTGAGCACCAAGCACCCCGAGCACTGAGCACCCAGCACCCTGAGTACTGAGCACCCAGCACCCTAAGCACTGAGCACCCAGCACCCAGAGCACTGAGCACCCAGCACCCTGAGCACTGAGCACCCTGCACCCTAAGCACGGAGCACCCAGGACCCTGAGCACTGAGCACCGAGCACCCCGAGCACTGAGCACCCTGCACACTGAGCACTCAGCACCCAGCACCCCGAGCATTGAACACACAGCACCCTGAGCACTGAGCACCCAGCACCTTAAGCACTGAGCACCCAGCACCCAGAGCACTGAGCACCCAGCACCCTGAGCACTGAGCACCCAGCATCCTGAGTACTGAGCACCCAGCACCCTGAGTACTGAGCACCCAGACCCCGAGCTCTGAGCACCCAGCACCCCTAGCACTGTGCACCCAGCACCCTGAGTAATGAGAACCCAGCACCCTGAGTACTGAGCACCCAGCACCCTGAGCACTGAGCACCCAGCATCCCGAGCACTGAGCACCCAGCATCCTGAGCACTGAGTACTGAGCACCCAGCACCCTGAGCACTGAGCACCCAGCACCCTGAGCACTGAGCACACAGCACCCTGAGTACTGAGCACCCAGCACCCCAAGCACTGAGCACCGTGCACCCTGAGTACTGAGCACCCAACACGCTGAGCACTGAGCACCCAGCACCCCGAGTACTGAGCACCCAGCACCCTGAGTACTGAGCACCCAGCACCCTGAGTACTGAGCACCCAGCACCCCGAGCACTGAGCACCCAGCACCCTGAGCACTGAGCACCCAGCACCCTGAGTACTGAGCACCAAGCACCCTGAGCACTGAGCACCCAGCACCCTGAGCACTGAGCACCAAACACCCTGAGCACTGAGCACCCAGCACCCTGAGCACTGAGCACCCAGCACCCTGAGCACTGAGCACCCAGCACCCTGAGTACTGAGCACCCAACGTACTGAGCACCGAGCACCCCGAGCACTGAGCACCCAGCACCCTGAGTACTGAGCACCCAGCACCGCGAGCACTGAGCACCCAGCACCCTGAGTACTGAGCACCGAGCACCCTGAGTACTGAGCACCCAGCACCCCGAGCACTGAGCACCCAGCACCCGGAGCACTGAGCACCCAGCACTGAGCACCCAGCACCCTGAGTACTGAGCACCCAGCACCCTGAGAACTGAGCACCGAGCACCCCGAGCACTAAGCACCGTGCACCCCGAGCACTGACCACCCAGCACCCTGAGTACTGAGCACCCAGCACCCTGAGTACTGAGCACTGAGCACCCTGAGCACTGAGCACCCAGCACCCAGAGCACTGAGCACACAGCATCCTGAGCACTGAGTACTGAGCACCCAGCACCCTGAGCACTGATCACCCAGCACCCTGAGCACTGAGCACACAGCACGCTGAGTACTGAGCACCCAGCACCCCAAACACTGAGCACCGAGCACCCTGAGAACTGAGCACCGAGCACCCTGAGTACTGAGCACCCAGAACCGTGAGTACTGAGCTCCGAGTACCCAGAGCACTGAGCAACCTGAGTACTGAGCACCCAGCACCCTGAGTATTGACCACCAAGCACCCCGAGAATGAGCACCCAGCACCATGAGTACTGAGCACCGAGCACCCTGAGCACTGAGCACCCAGCACCCTGAGTACTGAGCACCAAGCACCCTGAGTACTGAGCACCCAGCACCCTGAGTACTGAGCACCCAGCACCCTGAGTTCTGAGCACCCAGCACCCTGAGCACTGAGCACACTGAGTACTGAGCAACCAGCACCCTGAGCACTGAGCACCCAGCACTGAGCACCCAGCACCCTGAGTACTGAGCACCCAGCACCCTGAGAACTGAGCACCGAGCACCCCGAGCACTGAGCACCGGGCACCCCGAGCCCTGACCACCCAGCACCCTGAGTACTGAGCACCCAGCACCCTGAGTACTGAGCACTGAGCACCCTGAGCACTGAGGACCCAGCACCCAGAGCACTGAGCACACAGCATCCTGAGCACTGAGTACTGAGCACCCAGCACCCTGAGCACTGATCACCCAGCACCCCGAGCACTGAGCACCCAGCACCCTGAGTACTGAGAACAGATCACGCTGAGTACTGAGCACCCAGCACCCTGAGTACTGAGCCCCCAGCACCCTTAGTACTGAGCACCAAGCACCCCGAGCACTGAGCACCCAGCACCCCGAGAATGAGCACCCAGCAGCCTGAGTACTGAGAACCGAGCACCCTGAATACTGAACACCCAGCACCCTGAGTACTGAGCCCCCAGCACCCTGAGTACTGAGCACTAAGCACCCAGAGCACTGAGCACCCAGCACCCCGAGCACGGAGCACCCAGGACCCCGAGCACTGAGTACTGAGCACCCAGCACCCTGAGTACTGAGCACCGAGCTCCCCGAGCACTAAGCACCCTGAGTACTGAGCACCCAGCACCCCGTACACTGAGCACCCAGCACCCTGAGCACTGAGCACCCAGCACCCCGAGCACTGAGCACCCAACACACTGAGTACTGAGCACCAAGCACCCCGAGCACTGAGCACCCAGCACCCTGAGTACTGAGCACCCAGCACCCTAAGCACTGAGCACCCAGCACCCAGAGCACTGAGCACCCAGCACCCTGAGCACTGAGCACCCTGCACCCTAAGCACGGAGCACCCAGGACCCTGAGCACTGAGCACCGAGCACCCCGAGCACTGAGCACCCTGCACACTGAGCACTCAGCACCCAGCACCCCGAGCATTGAACACACAGCACCCTGAGCACTGAGCACCCAGCACCTTAAGCACTGAGCACCCAGCACCCAGAGCACTGAGCACCCAGCACCCTGAGCACTGAGCACCCAGCATCCTGAGTACTGAGCACCCAGCACCCTGAGTACTGAGCACCCAGACCCCGAGCTCTGAGCACCCAGCACCCCTAGCACTGTGCACCCAGCACCCTGAGTAATGAGAACCCAGCTCCCTGAGTACTGAGCACCCAGCACCCTGAGCACTGAGCACCCAGCATCCCGAGCACTGAGCACCCAGCATCCTGAGCACTGAGTACTGAGCACCCAGCACCCTGAGCACTGAGCACCCAGCACCCTGAGCACTGAGCACACAGCACCCTGAGTACTGAGCACCCAGCACCCCAAGCACTGAGCACCGTGCACCCTGAGTACTGAGCACCCAACACGCTGAGCACTGAGCACCCAGCACCCCGAGTACTGAGCACCCAGCACCCTGAGTACTGAGCACCCAGCACCCTGAGTACTGAGCACCCAGCACCCCGAGCACTGAGCACCCAGCACCCTGAGCACTGAGCACCCAGCACCCTGAGTACTGAGCACCAAGCACCCTGAGCACTGAGCACCCAGCACCCTGAGCACTGAGCACCAAACACCCTGAGCACTGAGCACCCAGCACCCTGAGCACTGAGCACCCAGCACCCTGAGCACTGAGCACCCAGCACCCTGAGTACTGAGCACCCAACGTACTGAGCACCGAGCACCCCGAGCACTGAGCACCCAGCACCCTGAGTACTGAGCACCCAGCACCGCGAGCACTGAGCACCCAGCACCCTGAGTACTGAGCACCGAGCACCCTGAGTACTGAGCACCCAGCACCCCGAGCACTGAGCACCCAGCACCCGGAGCACTGAGCACCCAGCACTGAGCACCCAGCACCCTGAGTACTGAGCACCCAGCACCCTGAGAACTGAGCACCGAGCACCCCGAGCACTAAGCACCGTGCACCCCGAGCACTGACCACCCAGCACCCTGAGTACTGAGCACCCAGCACCCTGAGTACTGAGCACTGAGCACCCTGAGCACTGAGCACCCAGCACCCAGAGCACTGAGCACACAGCATCCTGAGCACTGAGTACTGAGCACCCAGCACCCTGAGCACTGATCACCCAGCACCCTGAGCACTGAGCACACAGCACGCTGAGTACTGAGCACCCAGCACCCCAAACACTGAGCACCGAGCACCCTGAGAACTGAGCACCGAGCACCCTGAGTACTGAGCACCCAGAACCGTGAGTACTGAGCTCCGAGTACCCAGAGCACTGAGCAACCTGAGTACTGAGCACCCAGCACCCTGAGTATTGACCACCAAGCACCCCGAGAATGAGCACCCAGCACCATGAGTACTGAGCACCGAGCACCCTGAGCACTGAGCACCCAGCACCCTGAGTACTGAGCACCAAGCACCCTGAGTACTGAGCACCCAGCACCCTGAGTACTGAGCACCCAGCACCCTGAGTTCTGAGCACCCAGCACCCTGAGCACTGAGCACACTGAGTACTGAGCAACCAGCACCCTGAGCACTGAGCACCCAGCACTGAGCACCCAGCACCCTGAGTACTGAGCACCCAGCACCCTGAGAACTGAGCACCGAGCACCCCGAGCACTGAGCACCGGGCACCCCGAGCCCTGACCACCCAGCACCCTGAGTACTGAGCACCCAGCACCCTGAGTACTGAGCACTGAGCACCCTGAGCACTGAGCACCCAGCACCCAGAGCACTGAGCACACAGCATCCTGAGCACTGAGTACTGAGCACCCAGCACCCTGAGCACTGATCACCCAGCACCCCGAGCACTGAGCACCCAGCACCCTGAGTACTGAGAACAGATCACGCTGAGTACTGAGCACCCAGCACCCTGAGTACTGAGCCCCCAGCACCCTTAGTACTGAGCACCAAGCACCCCGAGCACTGAGCACCCAGCACCCCGAGAATGAGCACCCAGCAGCCTGAGTACTGAGAACCGAGCACCCTGAATACTGAACACCCAGCACCCTGAGTACTGAGCCCCCAGCACCCTGAGTACTGAGCACCCAGCACCCTGAGTACTGAGCACCCAGCACCCTGAGTACTGAGCACCCAGCACCCTGAGAACTGAGCCCCCAGCACCCTGAGTACTGAGCACCCAGCACACTGAGTACTGAGCACCCAGCACCCTGAGCACTGAGCACAAAGCATGCTGAGTAATGAGCACTGAGCACCCTCAGCACTGAGCACCCAGCACCCCGAGCACTGAGCACCCAGCACCCTGAGCACTGAGCACCCAGCACCCTGAGCACTGAGCACCCAGCACCCTGAGTACTGAGTACCCAGTACCCTGAGCACTGAGCACCCAGCACTCTTAGTACTGATCACCGAGCACCCCGAGCACTGAGCACCCAGCACCCTGAGTACTGAGCACCCAGCACCCTGAGTACTGAGCACCCAGCACCCTGAGTACTGAGCACCCAGTACCCTGAGCACTGAGCACAAAGCACGCTGAGTGCTGAGCACTGAGCACACTGAGTACTGAGCACCGAGGACCCTGAGGACTGAGCACCCAGCACGCTGAGTACTGAGCACTGAGCACCCTGAGTACTGAGCCCCCAGCACCCTGAGCACTGAGCAGCCAGCAGCCTGAGCACTGAGCACCCAGCACCCTGAGCACTGAGCACCCAGCACCCTGAGCACTGTGCACCCAGCACCCCGAGTACTGAGCACCCAGCACCCCGAGTACTGAGCACCCAGCACCCTGAGTACTGAGCACCAAGCACGCTGAGTACTGAGCACCCAGTAACCTGAGCACTGAACACACAGCACCCTGAGTACTGAGCACCCAGCACCCCGAGAATGAGCACCCAGCACCCCGAGAATGAGCACTCAGCACCCTTAGTACTGAGCACCAAGCAACCCGAGCACTGAGCACCCAGCACCCCGAGAATGAGCACCCAGCACCCTGAGTACTGAGAACCGAGCACCCTGAGTACTGAGCACCCAGCACCCTGAGTACTGAGCCCCCAGCACCCTGAGTACTGAGCATCCAGCACCCTGAGTACTGAGCACCCAGCACCCTGTGTACTGAGCACCCAGCACCCTGAGTACTGAGCCCCCAGCACCCTGAGTACTGAGCACCCAGCACACTGAGTACTGAGCACCCAGCACCCTGAGCACTGAGCACAAAGCACGCTGAGTAATGAGCACTGAGCACCCTGAGTACTGAGCACCGAGGACCCTGAGCACTGAGCACCCAGCACCCTGAGTACTGAGCACCCAGCACCCTGAGTACTGAGCACCCAGCACCCTGAGTACTGAGCACCCAGCACCCCGAGCACTGAGCACCCTGAGTACTGAGCACCCAGCACCCTGAGTACTGAGCACTAAGCACCCAGAGCACTGAGCACCCAGCACCCCGAGCACGGAGCACCCAGGACCCCGAGCACTGAGTACTGAGCACCCAGCACCCTGAGTACTGAGCACCGAGCTCCCCGAGCACTAAGCACCCTGAGTACTGAGCACCCAGCACCCCGTACACTGACCACCCAGCACCCTGAACACTGAGCACCCAGCACCCCGAGCACTGAGCACCCAGCACCCTGAGTACTGAGCACCAAGCACCCCGAGCACTGAGCACCCAGCACCCTGAGTACTGAGCACTGAGCACCCAGCACCCCGAGCACTGAGCACCCAGCACCCTGTGTACTGAGCACTGAGCACCCTGAGTACAAAGCACCCAGGACCCTGAGTACTGAGCACCCAGGACCCTGAGCACTGAGCACCGAGCACCCCGAGCACTGAGCACCCTGCACCCTGAGCACTCAGCACCCAGCACCCCGAGCACTGAACACCCAGCACCCTGAGCACTGAGCACCCAGCACCCTAAGCACTGAGCACCCAGAACCCAGAGCACTGAGCACCCAGCACCCTGAGCACTGAGCACCCTGCACCCTAGGAACGGAGCACCCAGCACCCAGAGCACTGAGCACCCAGCACCCTGAGCACTGAGCACCCAGCACCCTGAGCACTAAGCACCCAGAACCCTGAGTACTGAGCACCCAGCACCCTGAGTACTGAGCTCCGAGCACCCCGAGCACAGAGCACCCAGCGCCCCGAGCACTGAGCACCCAGCACCCAGAGCAATGAGCCCCCAGCACCCCGAGCACTGAGCACAAAGCACCCTGTTTACTGAGCCCCCAGCACCCTGAGTACTGAGCACCCAGCACACTGAGTACTGAGCACCCAGCACCCTGAGCACTGAGCACAAAGCACGCTGAGTAATGAGCACTTAGCACCCTGAGTACTGAGCACCGAGGACCCTGAGCACTGAGCACCCAGCACCCTGAGTACTGAGCACCCAGCACCCTGAGTACTGAGCACCCAGCACCCTGAGTACTGAGCACCCAGCACCCCGAGCACTGAGCACCCTGAGTACTGAGCACCCAGCACCCTGAGTACTGAGCACTAAGCACCCAGAGCACTGAGCACCCAGCACCCCGAGCACGGAGCACCCAGGACCCCGAGCACTGAGTACTGAGCACCCAGCACCCTGAGTACTGAGCACCGAGCTCCCCGAGCACTAAGCACCCTGAGTACAGAGCACCCAGCACCCCGTACACTGAGCACCCAGCAACCTGAGCACTGAGCACCCAGCACCCCGAGCACTGAGCACCCAGCACCCTGAGTACTGAGCACCAAGCACCCCGAGCACTGAGCACCCAGCACCCTGAGTACTGAGCACTGAGCACCCAGCACCCCGAGCACTGAGCACCCAGCACCCTGTGTACTGAGCACTGAGCACCCTGAGTACAAAGCACCCAGGACCCTGAGTACTGAGCACCCAGGACCCTGAGCACTGAGCACCGAGCACCCCAAGCACTGAGCACCCTGCACCCTGAGCACTCAGCACCCAGCACCCCGAGCACTGAACACCCAGCACCCTGAGCATTGAGCACAAAGCACCCTAAGCACTGAGCACCCAGCACCCAGAGCACTGAGCACCCAGCACCCTAAGCACTGAGCACCCTGCACCCTAAGCACTGAGCACCCAGCACCCAGAGCACTGAGCACCCAGCACCCTGAGCACTGAGCACCCAGCACCCTGAGCACTAAGCACCCAGAACCCTGAGTACTGAGCACCCAGCACCCTGAGTACTGAGCTCCGAGCACCCGAGCACAGAGCACCCAGCGCCCCGAGCACTGAGCACCCAGCACCGAGAGCACTGAGCCCCCAGCACCCCGAGCACTGAGCACCCAGCACCCTGGGTACTGAGCACCCAGCACCCTGAGTACTGAGCACCCAGCACCCTGAGTACTGAGCACCTAGCACCCTGAGCACTGAGCACCCAGCACCCTGAGTACTGAGCACCCAGCACCCTGAGTACTGAGTACAGAGCACCCTGAGCACTCAGCAACCTGAGAACTGAGCACCGAGCACCCTAAGTACTGAGCACCCAGCACCCTGAGTACTGAGCACCCAGCACCCTGAGCACTGAGCACCCAGCACCCTGAGTACTGAGCACCCAGCACCCCGAGTACTGAGCACCCAGCACCCCGAGCACTGAGCACCCAGCACCCTGAGTACTGAGCACTGAGCACCCTGAGTACTGAGCACCGAACACACTGAGTACTGAGCTCCCAGCACCCTGAGTACTGAGCACCCAGCACCACGAGCACTGAGCACCCAGCACCCCGAGCACTGAGCACCCAGCACCCTGAGCACTGAGCACCCAGCACCCTGAGCACTGAGCACTGAGCACCCAGCACCCTGAGCACTGTGCACCCAGCACCCCAAGCACTGAGCACCAAGCACCCTGAGCACTGAGCACCCAGCACCCTGAGCACTGAGCACCCAGCACCCTGAGTACTGAGTACCCAGTACCCTGAGCACTGAGCACCCAGCACTCTTAGTACTGATCACCGAGCACCCCGAGCACTGAGCACCCAGCACCCTGAGTACTGAGCACCCAGCACCCTGAGTACTGAGCACCCAGCACCCTGAGTACTGAGCACCCAGCACCCTGAGCACTGAGCACAAAGCACGTTGAGTACTGAGCACTGAGCACCCTGAGTACTGAGCACCGAGGACCCTGAGGACTGAGCACCCAGCACGCTGAGTACTGAGCACTGAGCACACTGAGTACTGAGCACCCAGCACCCTGAGCACTGAGCAGCCAGCAGCCTGAGCACTGAGCACCCAGCACCCCGAGCACTGAGCACCCAGCACCCTGAGCACTGTGCACCCAGCACCCCGAGTACTGAGCACCCAGCACCCCGAGTACTGAGCACCCAGCACCCTGAGTACTGAGCACCAAGCACCCTGAGTACTGAGCACCCAGTACCCTGAGCACTGAACACACAGCACCCTGAGTACTGAGCACCCTGAGCACTGAGCACCCATCACCCTGGGCACTGTGCACCCAGCACCCCGAGCACTGAGCACCCAGCACCCTGAGTACTGAGAACAGATCACCCTGAGTACTGAGCACCCAGCACCCTGAGTACTGAGCCCCCAGCACCCTTAGTACTGAGCACCAAGCACCCCTAGCACTGAGCACCCAGCACCCCGAGAATGAGCACCCAGCACCCTGAGTACTGAGAACCGAGCACCCTGAGTACTGAGCACCCAGCACCCTGAGTAATGAGCACCCAGCACCCCGAGCACTGAGCACCCAGCACCCTGAGTACTGAGCACCGAGCACCCTGAGTACTCAGCAGCCAGAACCCTGAGTACTGAGCACCCAGCGTACTGAGCACCGAGCACCCAGCACCCTGAGTACTGAGCACCCAGCACCCTGAGCACTGAGCACCCAGCAACCTGAGTACTGAGCACCAAGCACCCCGAGTACTGAGCACCCAGCACCCCGAGCACTGAGCACCCAGCACCCTGAGAACTGAGCACCCAGCACCCCGAGCACTGAGCACTCAGCACCCCGAGCACTGAGCACCCAGCACCCCGAGCACTGAGCACCCAGCACCCCGAGCACCGAGCACCCTGAGTACTAAGCACCGAGCACCCTGAGCACTGAGCACCCAGCACCCTGAGCACTGAGCACCCAGCACCCTGAGTACTGAGCACCCAGCACCCCGAGCACTGAGCACCCAGCACCCTGAGTACTGAGCACCCAGCACCCTGAGCACTGAGCACCGAGCACCCTGAGCACTGAGCACCCAGCACCCTGAGCACTGAGCACCCTGCACCCTAGGAACGGAGCACCCAGCACCCAGAGCACTGAGCACCCAGCACCCTGAGCACTGAGCACCCAGCACCCTGAGCACTAAGCACCCAGAACCCTGAGTACTGAGCACCCAGCACCCTGAGTACTGAGCTCCGAGCACCCCGAGCACAGAGCACCCAGCGCCCCGAGCACTGAGCACCCAGCACCCAGAGCACTGAGCCCCCAGCACCCCGAGCACTGAGCACAAAGCACCCTGTTTACTGAGCCCCCAGCACCCTGAGTACTGAGCACCCAGCACACTGAGTACTGAGCACCCAGCACCCTGAGCACTGAGCACAAAGCACGCTGAGTAATGAGCACTTAGCACCCTGAGTACTGAGCACCGAGGACCCTGAGCACTGAGCACCCAGCACCCTGAGTACTGAGCACCCAGCACCCTGAGTACTGAGCACCCAGCACCCTGAGTACTGAGCACCCAGCACCCCGAGCACTGAGCACCCTGAGTACTGAGCACCCAGCACCCTGAGTACTGAGCACTAAGCACCCAGAGCACTGAGCACCCAGCACCCCGAGCACCCAGGACCCCGAGCACTGAGTACTGAGCACCCAGCACCCTGAGTACTGAGCACCGAGCTCCCCGAGCACTAAGCACCCTGAGTACAGAGCACCCAGCACCCCGTACACTGAGCACCCAGCACCCTGAGCACTGAGCACCCAGCACCCCGAGCACTGAGCACCCAGCACCCTGAGTACTGAGCACCAAGCACCCCGAGCACTGAGCACCCAGCACCCTGAGTACTGAGCACTGAGCACCCAGCACCCCGAGCACTGAGCACCCAGCACCCTGTGTACTGAGCACTGAGCACCCTGAGTACAAAGCACCCAGGACCCTGAGTACTGAGCACCCAGGACCCTGAGCACTGAGCACCGAGCACCCCAAGCACTGAGCACCCTGCACCCTGAGCACTCAGCACCCAGCACCCCGAGCACTGAACACCCAGCACCCTGAGCATTGAGCACCCAGCACCCTAAGCACTGAGCACCCAGCACCCAGAGCACTGAGCACCCAGCACCCTAAGCACTGAGCACCCTGCACCCTAAGCACTGAGCACCCAGCACCCAGAGCACTGAGCACCCAGCACCCTGAGCACTGAGCACCCAGCACCCTGAGCACTAAGCACCCAGAACCCTGAGTACTGAGCACCCAGCACCCTGAGTACTGAGCTCCGAGCACCCCGAGCACAGAGCACCCAGCGCCCCGAGCACTGAGCACCCAGCACCGAGAGCACTGAGCCCCCAGCACCCCGAGCACTGAGCACCCAGCACCCTGGGTACTGAGCACCCAGCACCCTGAGTACTGAGCACCCAGCACCCTGAGTACTGAGCACCTAGCACCCTGAGCACTGAGCACTCAGCACCCTGAGTACTGAGCACCCAGCACCCTGAGTACTGAGTACAGAGCACCCTGAGCACTCAGCAACCTGAGAACTGAGCACCGAGCACCCTAAGTACTGAGCACCCAGCACCCTGAGTACTGAGCACCCAGCACCCTGAGCACTGAGCACCCAGCACCCTGAGTACTGAGCACCCAGCACCCCGAGTACTGAGCACCCAGCACCCCGAGCACTGAGCACCCAGCACCCTGAGTACTGAGCACTGAGCACCCTGAGTACTGAGCACCGAACACACTGAGTACTGAGCTCCCAGCACCCTGAGTACTGAGCACCCAGCACCCCGAGCACTGAGCACCCAGCACCCCGAGCACTGAGCACCCAGCACCCTGAGCACTGAGCACCCAGCACCCTGAGCACTGAGCACTGAGCACCCAGCACCCTGAGCACTGAGCACCCAGCACCCCAAGCACTGAGCACCAAGCACCCTGAGCACTGAGCACCCAGCACCCTGAGCACTGAGCACCCAGCACCCTGAGTACTGAGCACCGAGCTCCCCGAGCACTAAGCACCCTGAGTACAGAGCACCCAGCACCCCGTACACTGAGCACCCAGCACCCTGAGCACTGAGCACCCAGCACCCCGAGCACTGAGCACCCAGCACCCTGAGTACTGAGCACCAAGCACCCCGAGCACTGAGCACCCAGCACCCTGAGTACTGAGCACTGAGCACCCAGCACCCCGAGCACTGAGCACCCAGCACCCTGTGTACTGAGCACTGAGCACCCTGAGTACAAAGCACCCAGGACCCTGAGTACTGAGCACCCAGGACCCTGAGCACTGAGCACCGAGCACCCCAAGCACTGAGCACCCTGCACCCTGAGCACTCAGCACCCAGCACCCCGAGCACTGAACACCCAGCACCCTGAGCATTGAGCACCCAGCACCCTAAGCACTGAGCACCCAGCACCCAGAGCACTGAGCACCCAGCACCCTAAGCACTGAGCACCCTGCACCCTAAGCACTGAGCACCCAGCACCCAGAGCACTGAGCACCCAGCACCCTGAGCACTGAGCACCCAGCACCCTGAGCACTAAGCACCCAGAACCCTGAGTACTGAGCACCCAGCACCCTGAGTACTGAGCTCCGAGCACCCCGAGCACAGAGCACCCAGCGCCCCGAGCACTGAGCACCCAGCACCGAGAGCACTGAGCCCCCAGCACCCCGAGCACTGAGCACCCAGCACCCTGGGTACTGAGCACCCAGCACCCTGAGTACTGAGCACCCAGCACCCTGAGTACTGAGCACCTAGCACCCTGAGCACTGAGCACCCAGCACCCTGAGTACTGAGCACCCAGCACCCTGAGTACTGAGTACAGAGCACCCTGAGCACTCAGCAACCTGAGAACTGAGCACCGAGCACCCTAAGTACTGAGCACCCAGCACCCTGAGTACTGAGCACCCAGCACCCTGAGCACTGAGCACCCAGCACCCTGAGTACTGAGCACCCAGCACCCCGAGTACTGAGCACCCAGCACCCCGAGCACTGAGCACCCAGCACCCTGAGTACTGAGCACTGAGCACCCTGAGTACTGAGCACCGAACACACTGAGTACTGAACTCCCAGCACCCTGAGTACTGAGCACCCAGCACCCCGAGCACTGAGCACCCAGCACCCCGAGCACTGAGCACCCAGCACCCTGAGCACTGAGCACCCAGCACCCTGAGCACTGAGCACTGAGCACCCAGCACCCTGAGCACTGAGCACCCAGCACCCCAAGCACTGAGCACCAAGCACCCTGAGCACTGAGCACCCAGCACCCTGAGCACTGAGCACCCAGCACCCTGAGTACTGAGTACCCAGTACCCTGAGCACTGAGCCCCCAGCACTCTTAGTACTGATCACCGAGCACCCCGAGCACTGAGCACCCAGCACCCTGAGTACTGAGCACCCAGCACCCTGAGTACTGAGCACCCAGCACCCTGAGTACTGAGCACCCAGCACCCTGAGCACTGAGCACAAAGCACGTTGAGTACTGAGCACTGAGCAGCCTGAGTACTGAGCACCGAGGACCCTGAGGACTGAGCACCCAGCACGCTGAGTACTGAGCACTGAGCACACTGAGTACTGAGCACCCAGCACCCTGAGCACTGAGCAGCCAGCAGCCTGAGCACTGAGCACCCAGCACCCCGAGCACTGAGCACCCAGCACCCTGAGCACTGTGCACCCAGCACCCCGAGTACTGAGCACCCAGCACCCCGAGTACTGAGCACCCAGCACCCTGAGTACTGAGCACCAAGCACCCTGAGTACTGAGCACCCAGTACCCTGAGCACTGAACACACAGCACCCTGAGTACTGAGCACCCTGAGCACTGAGCACCCATCACCCTGGGCACTGTGCACCCAGCACCCCGAGCACTGAGCACCCAGCACCCTGAGTACTGAGAACAGATCACCCTGAGTACTGAGCACCCAGCACCCTGAGTACTGAGCCCCCAGCACCCTTAGTACTGAGCACCAAGCACCCCTAGCACTGAGCACCCAGCACCCCGAGAATGAGCACCCAGCACCCTGAGTACTGAGAACCGAGCACCCTGAGTACTGAGCACCCAGCACCCTGAGTAATGAGCACCCAGCACCCCGAGCACTGAGCACCCAGCACCCTGAGTACTGAGCACCGAGCACCCTGAGTACTCAGCAGCCAGAACCCTGAGTACTGAGCACCCAGCGTACTGAGCACCGAGCACCCAGCACCCTGAGTACTGAGCACCCAGCACCCTGAGCACTGAGCACCCAGCAACCTGAGTACTGAGCACCAAGCACCCCGAGTACTGAGCACCCAGCACCCCG
Organism: Microtus oregoni; assembly: GCF_018167655.1. NCBI lineage: Eukaryota > Metazoa > Chordata > Mammalia > Rodentia > Cricetidae > Microtus > Microtus oregoni. The sequence goes on from NW_024544758.1 coordinate 161,827, forward strand.
AGCACTGAGCACCCAGCACCCTGAGAACTGAGCACCCAGCACCCCGAGCACTGAGCACTCAGCACCCCGAGCACTGAGCACCCAGCACCCCGAGCACTGAGCACCCAGCACCCCGAGCACCGAGCACCCTGAGTACTAAGCACCGAGCACCCTGAGCACTGAGCACCCAGCACCCTGAGCACTGAGCACCCAGCACCCTGAGTACTGAGCACCCAGCACCCCGAGCACTGAGCACCCAGCACCCTGAGTACTGAGCACCCAGCACCCTGAGCACTGAGCACCGAGCACCCTGAGCACTGAGCACCCAGCACCCTGAGGACTGAGCACCCAGCACCCTGAGCACTGAGCACAGCACACTGAGCAATGAGCACCCTGAGTACTGAGCACTGAGCACCCTGAGTACTGAGCACTGAGCACCCTGAGTACTGAGCACCCAGCACCCTGAGTACTGAGCACCCAGCACCCCGAGCACTGAGTACCCAGCTCCCTGAGCACTGAGTACCCAGCACCCTGAGCACTGAGCACCCAGCACCCTGAGCACTGAGCACCCAGCACCCTGAGTACTGAGCACCCAGCACCCTGAGTACTGAGCACTGAGCACCCAGCACCCCGAGCACTGAGCACCCAGCACCCTGAGTACTGAGCACTGAGCACCCAGCACCCCGAGCACTGAGCACCCTGCACCCTGAGCACTGAGCACCCAGCAAGCGAGTACTGATCACCCAGCACCCTGAGTACTGAGCACGCAGCACCCTGAGTACTGAGCACCCAGCACCCCGAGTACTGAGCACCCAGGACCCTGAGCACTGAGCACCCAGCACCCTGAGCACTGAGCAACCAGCACCCCGAGCACTGTGCACCCAGCACCCTGAGTACTGAGCACCCAGCACTCTGAGCACTGAGCACCCAGCATCCTGAGCACTGAGCACCCAGCACCCTGAGCACTGAGCACCCAGCACCCTGAGTAGTGAGCACCCAACGTACTGAGCACCGAGCACCCCGAGCACTAAGCACCCAGCACCCTGAGTACTGAGCACCGAGCACCCCGAGCACTGAGTACCCAGCACCCTGAGTACTGAGCTCCGAGCACCCCGAGCACAGAGCACCCAGCGCCCTGAGCACTGAGCACCCAGCACCCCGAGCACTGAGCCCCCAGCACCCCGAGCACTGAGCAACCAGCACCCCGAGCACTGAGCACCCAGCACCCTGAGTACTGAGCACCCAGCACCCTGAGCACTGAGCACCCAGCACCCTGAGCACTGAGCACCCAGCACCCTGAGCACTAAGCACCCAGAACCCTGAGTACTGAGCACCCAGCACCCTGAGTACTGAGCTCCGAGCACCCCGAGCACAGAGCACCCAGCGCCCCGAGCACTGAGCACCCAGCACCGAGAGCACTGAGCCCCCAGCACCCCGAGCACTGAGCACCCAGCACCCTGGGTACTGAGCACCCAGCACCCTGAGTACTGAGCACCCAGCACCCTGAGTACTGAGCACCTAGCACCCTGAGCACTGAGCACCCAGCACCCTGAGTACTGAGCACCCAGCACCCTGAGTACTGAGTACAGAGCACCCTGAGCACTCAGCAACCTGAGAACTGAGCACCGAGCACCCTAAGTACTGAGCACCCAGCACCCTGAGTACTGAGCACCCAGCACCCTGAGCACTGAGCACCCAGCACCCTGAGTACTGAGCACCCAGCACCCCGAGTACTGAGCACCCAGCACCCCGAGCACTGAGCACCCAGCACCCTGAGTACTGAGCACTGAGCACCCTGAGTACTGAGCACCGAACACACTGAGTACTGAGCTCCCAGCACCCTGAGTACTGAGCACCCAGCACCCCGAGCACTGAGCACCCAGCACCCCGAGCACTGAGCACCCAGCACCCTGAGCACTGAGCACCCAGCACCCTGAGCACTGAGCACTGAGCACCCAGCACCCTGAGCACTGAGCACCCAGCACCCCAAGCACTGAGCACCAAGCACCCTGAGCACTGAGCACCCAGCACCCTGAGCACTGAGCACCCAGCACCCTGAGTACTGAGTACCCAGTACCCTGAGCACTGAGCACCCAGCACTCTTAGTACTGATCACCGAGCACCCCGAGCACTGAGCACCCAGCACCCTGAGTACTGAGCACCCAGCACCCTGAGTACTGAGCACCCAGCACCCTGAGTACTGAGCACCCAGCACCCTGAGCACTGAGCACAAAGCACGTTGAGTACTGAGCACTGAGCACCCTGAGTACTGAGCACCGAGGACCCTGAGGACTGAGCACCCAGCACGCTGAGTACTGAGCACTGAGCACACTGAGTACTGAGCACCCAGCACCCTGAGCACTGAGCAGCCAGCAGCCTGAGCACTGAGCACCCAGCACCCCGAGCACTGAGCACCCAGCACCCTGAGCACTGTGCACCCAGCACCCCGAGTACTGAGCACCCAGCACCCCGAGTACTGAGCACCCAGCACCCTGAGTACTGAGCACCAAGCACCCTGAGTACTGAGCACCCAGTACCCTGAGCACTGAACACACAGCACCCTGAGTACTGAGCACCCTGAGCACTGAGCACCCATCACCCTGGGCACTGTGCACCCAGCACCCCGAGCACCGAGCACCCAGCACCCTGAGTACTGAGAACAGATCACCCTGAGTACTGAGCACCCAGCACCCTGAGTACTGAGCCCCCAGCACCCTTAGTACTGAGCACCAAGCACCCCTAGCACTGAGCACCCAGCACCCCGAGAATGAGCACCCAGCACCCTGAGTACTGAGAACCGAGCACCCTGAGTACTGAGCACCCAGCACCCTGAGTAATGAGCACCCAGCACCCCGAGCACTGAGCACCCAGCACCCTGAGTACTGAGCACCGAGCACCCTGAGTACTCAGCAGCCAGAACCCTGAGTACTGAGCACCCAGCGTACTGAGCACCGAGCACCCAGCACCCTGAGTACTGAGCACCCAGCACCCTGAGCACTGAGCACCCAGCAACCTGAGTACTGAGCACCAAGCACCCCGAGTACTGAGCACCCAGCACCCCGAGCACTGAGCACCCAGCACCCTGAGAACTGAGCACCCAGCACCCCGAGCACTGAGCACTCAGCACCCCGAGCACTGAGCACCCAGCACCCCGAGCACTGAGCACCCAGCACCCCGAGCACCGAGCACCCTGAGTACTAAGCACCGAGCACCCTGAGCACTGAGCACCCAGCACCCTGAGCACTGAGCACCCAGCACCCTGAGCACTGAGCACCCAGCACCCTGAGCACTGAGCACCCAGCACCCTGAGCACTAAGCACCCAGAACCCTGAGTACTGAGCACCCAGCACCCTGAGTACTGAGCTCCGAGCACCCCGAGCACAGAGCACCCAGCGCCCCGAGCACTGAGCACCCAGCACCGAGAGCACTGAGCCCCCAGCACCCCGAGCACTGAGCACCCAGCACCCTGGGTACTGAGCACCCAGCACCCTGAGTACTGAGCACCCAGCACCCTGAGTACTGAGCACCTAGCACCCTGAGCACTGAGCACCCAGCACCCTGAGTACTGAGCACCCAGCACCCTGAGTACTGAGTACAGAGCACCCTGAGCACTCAGCAACCTGAGAACTGAGCACCGAGCACCCTAAGTACTGAGCACCCAGCACCCTGAGTACTGAGCACCCAGCACCCTGAGCACTGAGCACCCAGCACCCTGAGTACTGAGCACCCAGCACCCCGAATACTGAGCACCCAGCACCCCGAGCACTGAGCACCCAGCACCCTGAGTACTGAGCACTGAGCACCCTGAGTACTGAGCACCGAACACACTGAGTACTGAGCTCCCAGCACCCTGAGTACTGAGCACCCAGCACCCCGAGCACTGAGCACCCAGCACCCCGAGCACTGAGCACCCAGCACCCTGAGCACTGAGCACCCAGCACCCTGAGCACTGAGCACTGAGCACCCAGCACCCTGAGCACTGAGCACCCAGCACCCCAAGCACTGAGCACCAAGCACCCTGAGCACTGAGCACCCAGCACCCTGAGCACTGAGCACCCAGCACCCTGAGTACTGAGTACCCAGTACCCTGAGCACTGAGCACCCAGCACTCTTAGTACTGATCACCGAGCACCCCGAGCACTGAGCACCCAGCACCCTGAGTACTGAGCACCCAGCACCCTGAGTACTGAGCACCCAGCACCCTGAGTACTGAGCACCCAGCACCCTGAGCACTGAGCACAAAGCACGTTGAGTACTGAGCACTGAGCACCCTGAGTACTGAGCACCGAGGACCCTGAGGACTGAGCACCCAGCACGCTGAGTACTGAGCACTGAGCACACTGAGTACTGAGCACCCAGCACCCTGAGCACTGAGCAGCCAGCCGCCTGAGCACTGAGCACCCAGCACCCCGAGCACTGAGCACCCAGCACCCTGAGCACTGTGCACCCAGCACCCCGAGTACTGAGCACCCAGCACCCCGAGTACTGAGCACCCAGCACCCTGAGTACTGAGCACCAAGCACCCTGAGTACTGAGCACCCAGTACCCTGAGCACTGAACACACAGCACCCTGAGTACTGAGCACCCTGAGCACTGAGCACCCATCACCCTGGGCACTGTGCACCCAGCACCCCGAGCACCGAGCACCCAGCACCCTGAGTACTGAGAACAGATCACCCTGAGTACTGAGCACCCAGCACCCTGAGTACTGAGCCCCCAGCACCCTTAGTACTGAGCACCAAGCACCCCTAGCACTGAGCACCCAGCACCCCGAGAATGAGCACCCAGCACCCTGAGTACTGAGAACCGAGCACCCTGAGTACTGAGCACCCAGCACCCTGAGTAATGAGCACCCAGCACCCCGAGCACTGAGCACCCAGCACCCTGAGTACTGAGCACCGAGCACCCTGAGTACTCAGCAGCCAGAACCCTGAGTACTGAGCACCCAGCGTACTGAGCACCGAGCACCCAGCACCCTGAGTACTGAGCACCCAGCACCCTGAGCACTGAGCACCCAGCAACCTGAGTACTGAGCACCAAGCACCCCGAGTACTGAGCACCCAGCACCCCGAGCACTGAGCACCCAGCACCCTGAGAACTGAGCACCCAGCACCCCGAGCACTGAGCACTCAGCACCCCGAGCACTGAGCACCCAGCACCCCGAGCACTGAGCACCCAGCACCCCGAGCACCGAGCACCCTGAGTACTAAGCACCGAGCACCCTGAGCACTGAGCACCCAGCACCCTGAGCACTGAGCACCCAGCACCCTGAGTACTGAGCACCCAGCACCCCGAGCACTGAGCACCCAGCACCCTGAGTACTGAGCACCCAGCACCCTGAGCACTGAGCACCGAGCACCCTGAGCACTGAGCACCCAGCACCCTGAGGACTGAGCACCCAGCACCCTGAGCACTGAGCACAGCACACTGAGCACTGAGCACCCTGAGTACTGAGCACTGAGCACCCTGAGTACTGAGCACTGAGCACCCTGAGTACTGAGCACCCAGCACCCTGAGTACTGAGCACCCAGCACCCCGAGCACTGAGTACCCAGCTCCCTGAGCACTGAGTACCCAGCACCCTGAGCACTGAGCACCCAGCACCCTGAGCACTGAGCACCCAGCACCCTGAGTACTGAGCACCCAGCACCCTGAGTACTGAGCACTGAGCACCCAGCACCCCGAGCACTGAGCACCCAGCACCCTGAGTACTGAGCACTGAGCACCCAGCACCCCGAGCACTGAGCACCCTGCACCCTGAGCACTGAGCACCCAGCACCCGAGTACTGATCACCCAGCACCCTGAGTACTGAGCACGCAGCACCCTGAGTACTGAGCACCCAGCACCCCGAGTACTGAGCACCCAGGACCCTGAGCACTGAGCACCCAGCACCCTGAGCACTGAGCAACCAGCACCCCGAGCACTGTGCACCCAGCACCCTGAGTACTGAGCACCCAGCACCCTGAGCACTGAGCACCCAGCATCCTGAGCACTGAGCACCCAGCACCCTGAGCACTGAGCACCCAGCACCCTGAGTAGTGAGCACCCAACGTACTGAGCACCGAGCACCCCGAGCACTAAGCACCCAGCACCCTGAGTACTGAGCACCGAGCACCCCGAGCACTGAGTACCCAGCACCCTGAGTACTGAGCTCCGAGCACCCCGAGCACAGAGCACCCAGCGCCCTGAGCACTGAGCACCCAGCACCCCGAGCACTGAGCCCCCAGCACCCCGAGCACTGAGCAACCAGCACCCCGAGCACTGAGCACCCAGCACCCTGAGTACTGAGCACCCAGCACCCTGAGCACTGAGCACCCAGCACCCTGAGTACTGAGCACCCAGCACCCTGAGTACTGAGTACCCAGCACCCTGAGCACTCAGCAACCTGAGTACTGAGCACCGAGCACCCTAAGTACTGAGCACCCAGCACCCTGAGTACTGAGCACCCAGCACCCTGAGCACTGAGCACCCAGGACCCTAAGTACTGAGCACCCAGCACCCCGAGTACTGAGCACCCAGCACCCCGAGCACTGAGCACCCAGCACCCTGAGTACTGAGCACTGAGCACCCTGAGTACTGAGCACCGAACACACTGAGTACTGAGCACCCAGCACCCTGAGTACTGAGCACCCAGCACCCCGAGCACTGAGCACCCAGCACCCCGAGCACTGAGCACCCAGCACCCCGAGCCCTGAGCACCCAGCACCCTGAGCACTGAACACCCAGCACCCTGAGCACTGAGCACTGAGCACCCAGCACCCTGAGCACTGAGCACCCAGCACCCCGAGCACTGAGCACCCAGCACCCTGAGCACTGAGCACCCAGCACCCTGAGCACTGAGCACCCAGCACCCTGAGTACTGAGTACCCAGTACCCTGAGCACTGAGCACCCAGCACTCTTAGTACTGATCACCGAGCACCCCGAGCACTGAGCACCCAGCACCCTGAGTACTGAGCACCCAGCACCCTGAGCACTGAGCACCCAGCACGCTGAGTACTGAGCACTGAGCACCCTGAGTACTGATCACCGAGCACCCTGAGCACTGAGCACCCACCACGCTGAGTACTGAGCACTGAGCACTCTGAGTACTGAGCACCGAGCACCCGGAGTACTGAGCACCCAGCACTCTGAGGACTTAGCACCCAGCACCCTGAGCACTGAGCACCCAGCACCCCGAGCACTGAGCACCCAGCACCCTGAGCACTGAGCACCCAGCACCCCGAGCACTGAGCACTGAGCACCCTGAGTACTAAGCACCCAGCACCCTGAGTACTGAGCACCCAGCACCCTGAGTACTGAGCACCCAGCACCCTGAGTACTGAGCACCCAGCGTACTGAGCACCGAGCACCCCGAGCACTGAGCACCCAGCACCCTGAGTACTGAGCACCCAGCACCCCGAGCACTGAGCACCCAGCACCCTGAGTACTGAGCACCGAGCACCCTGAGTACTGAGCACCCAGCACCCTGAGTACTGAGCACCCAGCGTACTGAGCACCGAGCACCCAGCACCCTGAGTACTGAGCACCCAGCACCATGAGCACTGAGCACCCAGCACCCCGAGCACCGAGCACCCAGCACCCTGAGCACCGAGCACCCAGCACCCTGAGCACTGAGCACCCAGCACCCTGAGCACTGAGCACCCAGCACCCTGAGTACTGAGCACCCAACGTACTGAGTACCGAGCACCCTGAGCACTGAGCACCCAGCACCCTGAGGACTGAGCACCCAGCACCCTGAGCAATGAGCACCCTGAGTACTGAGCACCCAGCACCTTGAGCACTGAGCACCGAGCACCCTGAGCACTGAGCACCCAGCACCCGGAGTACTGAGCACCCAGCACCCTGAGTACTAAGCACCGAGCACCCTGAGTACTGAGCACCCAGCACCCTGAGCACTGGACACACAGCACCCTGAGTACTGAGCACCCCGAGGACTGAGCACCCAGTACACTGAGTACTGAGCACCAAGCATCCCGAGCACTGAGCACCCAGCACCCCGAGCACTGAGCACCCAGCAGCCCGAGCACTGAGCCCCCAGCACCCTGAGTACTGAGCACCCAGCACCCTGAGTACTGAGCACCCAGCACCCCGAGCACTGAGTACCCAGCACCCTGAGCACTGAGCACCCAGCACCCTGAGCACTGAGCACCCAGCACCCCAAGCACTGAGCACCCAGCACCCTGAGTACTGAGCACCGAGCACCCCGAGCACTGAGCACCCAGCACCCCGAGCACTGAGCACCCAGCAGCCCGAGCACTGAGCACCCAACACCCTGAGTACTGAGGACTGAGCACCCTGAGCACTGAGCACCCAGCACCCTTAGTACTGAGCACCCAGCACCCTGAGTACTGAGCACCCAACACCCCAAGCACTGAGCACCCTGAGTACTGAGCACCCAGCACCCCAAGCACTGAGCACCCTGAGTACTGAGCACCCAGCACCATGAGTAATGAGCACCCAGCACCCCGAGCACTGAGCACCCAGCACCCTGATTACTGAGTACCCAGTACCCTGAGCACTGAGCACCCAGCACTCTTAGTACTGATCACCGAGCACCCCGAGCACTGAGCACCCAGCACCCTGAGTACTGAGCACCCAGCACCCTGAGCACTGAGCACCCAGCACGCTGAGTACTGAGCACTGAGCACCCTGAGTACTGATCACCGAGCACCCTGAGCACTGAGCACCCACCACGCTGAGTACTGAGCACTGAGCACTCTGAGTACTGAGCACCGAGCACCCGGAGTACTGAGCACCCAGCACTCTGAGGATTTAGCACCCAGCACCCTGAGCACTGAGCACCCAGCACCCCGAGCACTGAGCACCCAGCACCCTGAGCACTGAGCACCCAGCACCCCGAGCACTGAGCACTGAGCCCCCTGAGTACTAAGCACAGAGCACCCTGAGTACTGAGAACCCAGCACCTTGAGTAGTGAGCACCCAGCACCCTGAGTACTGAGCACCCAGCGTACTGAGCACCGAGCACCCCGAGCACTGAGCACCCAGCACCCTGAGTACTGAGCACCCAGCACCCCGAGCACTGAGCACCCAGCACCCTGAGTACTGAGCACCGAGCACCCTGAGTACTGAGCACCCAGCACCCTGAGTACTGAGCACCCAGCGTACTGAGCACCGAGCACCCAGCACCCTGAGTACTGAGCACCCAGCACCATGAGCACTGAGCACCCAGCACCCTGGGTACTGAGCACTGAGCACCCTGAGTACTGATCACCGAGCACCCTGAGCACTGAGCACCCAGCACGCTGAGTACTGAGCACTGAGCACTCTGAGTACTGAGCACCGAGCACCCGGAGTACTGAGCACCCAGTACCCCGAGTACTGAGCACCCAGCACCCTGAGCACTGAGCACCCTGCACCCTGAGCACTGGGCACCCAGCACCCCGAGCACTGCGCACCCAGCACCCTGAGTACTGAGCACCCAGCACCCTGAGCACTGAGCACCCAGCACCCTGAGCACTGAGCACCCAGCACCCTGAGCACTGAGCACCCAGCACCCTGAGTAGTGAGCACCCAGCACCCTGAGTACTGAGAACCGAGCACCCCGAGCACTGAGCACCCAGCACCCTGAGTACTGAGCTCCGAGCACCCCGAGCACTGAGCACCCAGCACCCTGAGTACTGAGCTCCGAGCACCCCGAGCACTGAGCACCCAGCGCGCCGAGCACTGAGCACCCAGAACCCCGAGCACTGAGCACCCAGCACCACGAGCACTGAGCAGCCAGCATGACGAGCACTGAGCACCCAGCACCCCGAGTACTGAGCACCCAGCACCCTGAGTACTGAGCACCCAGCACCCTGAGTACTGAGCACCCAGCACCCTGAGTACTGAGCACCCAGCACCCTGAGTACTGAGCACCCAACACCCCAATCACTGAGCACCCTGAGTACTGAGCACCCAGCACCCCAAGCACAGAGCACCCTGAGTACTGAGCACCCAGCACCCTGAGTACTGAGCACCGAGCACCCTGAGTACTGAGCAGCCAGCACCCTGAGTACTGAGCACCCAGCGTACTGAGCAACGAGCACCCAGCACCCTGAGTACTGAGCACCCAGCACCCTGAGCACTGAGCACCCAGCACCCTGAGTACTGAGCAATGAGCACCCCGAGTACTGAGCACCCAGCACCCCGAGCACTGAGCACCGAGCATCCCGAGCCCTGAGCACCCAGCAACCTGAGTACTGAGCACCGAGCATCCCGAGCACTGAGCACCCAGCACCCTGAGTACTGAGCACCGAGCACCCCGAGCACTGAGCACCCAGCACCCTGAGTACTGAGCTCGGAGCACCCCGAGCCCTGAGCACCCAGCGCGCCGAGCACTGAGCACCCAGAACCCCGAGCACTGAGCACCCAGCACCACGAGCACTGAGCAGCCAGCACCACGAGCACTGAGCACCCAGCACCCCGAGTACTGAGCACCCAGCACCCTGAGTACTGAGCACCCAGCACCCTGAGTACTGAGCACCCAGCACCCTGAACACTGAGCACCCAGCACCCTGAGTACTGAGCACCCAACACCCCAAGCACTGAGCACCCTCAGTACTGAGCACCCAGCACCCCAAGCACAGAGCACCCTGAGTACTGAGCCCCCAGCACCCTGAGTACTGAGCACCGAGCACCCTGAGTACTGAGCAGCCAGCACCCTGAGTACTGAGCACCCAGCGTACTGAGCAACGAGCACAGAGCACCCTGAGTACTGAGCACCCAGCACCCTGAGCACTGAGCACCCAGCACCCTGAGTACTGAGCACCGAGCACCCCGAGTACTGAGCACCCAGCACCCCGAGCACTGAGCACCCAGCACCCTGAGCACTGAGCACCCAGCACCCTGAGTACTGAGCAATGAGCACCCCGAGCACTGAGCACCGAGCATCCCGAGCCCTGAGCACCCAGCACCCCGAGCACTGAGCACCCAGCACCCCGAGCACTGAGCACCCAGCACCCTGAGCACTGAGCACCCAGCACCCTGAGCACTGAGCAGCCAGCACCCCGAGCACTGAGAACCCAGCACCCCGAGCACTGAGCACCCAGCACCCCGAGCACTGAGAACCCAGCACCCTGAGTACTGAGCACCCAGCACCCTGAGTACTGAGCACCCACCACCCTGAGCACTGAGCACCCAGCACCCTGTGTACTCAGCACCCAACACCCCAAGCACTGAGCACCCTGAGTACTGAGCACCCAGCACCCCAAGCACTGAGCACCCTGAGTACTGAGCACCCAGCACCCTGAGTAATGAGCACCCAGCACCCCGAGCACTGAGCACCCAGCACCCTGAGTACTGAGCACCGAGCACCCTGAGTACTGAGCAGCCAGCAGGCTGAGTACTGAGCACCCAGCGTACTGAGCACCGAGCACCAAGCACCCTGAGTACTGAGTACCCAGCACCCTGAGCACTGAGCACCCAGCACCCTGAGTACTGAGCACCGAGCACCCAGAGTACTGAGCACCTAACACCCCGAGCACTGAGCACCCAGCACCCCGAGCACTGAGCACCCAGCACCCCGAGCACTGAGCACCCATCACCCAGAGCACTGAGCACCCAGCACCCCGAGCACTGAGCACCCAGCACCCCGAGCACCGAGCACCCTGAGTACTAAGCACCGAGCACCCTGAGCACTGAGCACCCAGCACCCTGAGCACTGAGCACCCAGCTCCCTGAGTACTGAGCACCCAGCACCCTGAGTACTGAGCACCCAGCACCCCTAGCACTGAGCACCCAGCACCCTGAGCACTGAGCACCCAGCACCCCTAGCACTGAGCACCCAGCACCCTGAGTACTGAGCACCCAGCACCCCTAGCACTGAGCACCCAGCACCCTGAGTACTGAGCACCCAGCACCCTGAGCACTGAGCACCGAGCACCCTGAGCACTGAGCACACAGCACCCTGAGGACTGAGCACCCAGCACCCCGAGCACTGAACACCCAGCACCCTGAGCACTGAGCACCCTGAGTCCTGAGCACTGAGCACCCTGAGTACTGAGCACCCAACACCCTGAGTACTGAGCACCCAGCACCCTGAGCACTGAGTACCAAGCACCCTGAGCACTGAGTACCCAGCACCCTGAGCACTGAGCACCCAGCACCCTGAGCACTGAGCACCCTGAGTACTGAGCACTGAGCACCCTGAGTACTGAGCACTGAGCACCCTGAGTACTGAGCACCCAGCACCCTGAGCACTGAGCACCCTGAGTACTGAGCACTGAGCACCCTGAGTACTGAGCACTGAGCACCCTGAGTACTGAGCACCCAGCACCCTGAGTACTGAGCACCCAGCACCCCGAGCACTGAGTACCCAGCACCCTGAGCACTGAGTACCCAGCACCCTGAGCACTGAGCACCCAGCACCCTGAGCAATGAGCACCCAGCACCCTGAGCACTGAGCACCCAGCACACTGAGTACTGAGCACTGAGCACCCAGCACCCCGAGCACTGAGCACCCGGCACCCTGAGTACTGAGCACTGAGCACCCAGCACCCCGAGCACTGAGCACCCAGCACCCTGAGCACTGAGCACCCAGCACCCGAGTACTGATCACCCAGCACCCTGCGTACTGAGCACCGAGCACCCCGAGCACTGAGCACCAAGCGCGCCGAGCACTGAGCACCCAGAACCCCGAGCACTGAGCAGCCAGCAGCACGAGCACTGAGCAGCCAGCACCACGAGCACTGAGCACCCAGCAACCCGAGCACTGAGCACCCAGCACCCTGAGTACTGAGCACCCAGGACCCTGAGTACTGAGCACCCAGCACCCTGAGCACTGAGCACCCAGCACCCTGAGTACTGAGCAACCCACACCCCAAGCACTGAGCACCCTGAGTACTGAGCACCCAGCACCCCAAGCACAGAGCACCCTGAGTACTGAGCACCCAGCACCCTGAGTACTGAGCACCGAGCACCCTGAGTACTGAGCAGCCAGCACCCTGAATACTGAGCACCCAGCGTACTGAGCAACGAGCACCCAGCACCCTGAGTACTGAGCACCCAGCACCCTGAGCACTGAGCACCCAGCACCCTGAGTACTGAGCACCGAGCACCCCGAGTACTGAGCACCCAGCACCCCGAGCACTGAGCACCCAGCACCCTGAGTACTGAGCACCGAGCACCCCGAGCACTGAGCACCCAGCACCCCGAGCACTGAGCACCCAGCAGCCCGAGCACTGAGCACCCAACACCCTGAGTACTGAGGAGTGAGCACCCTGAGCACTGATCACCCAGCACCCTTAGTACTGAGCACCCAGCACCCTGAGTACTGAGCACCCAACACCCCAAGCACTGAGCACCCTGAGTACTGAGCACCCAGCACCTTGAGTAATGAGCACCCAGCACCCCGAGCACTGAGCACCCAGCACCCTGAGCACTGAGGACCGAGCACCCTGAGTACTAAGCACTGAGCACCCTGAGTACTGATCTCCGAGCACCCTGAGCACTGAGCACCCAGCACGCTGAGTACTGAGCACTGAGCACTCTGAGTACTGAGCACCGAGCACCCGGAGTACTGAGCACCCAGCACTCTGAGCACTTAGCACCCAGCACCCTGAGCACTGAGCACCCAGCACCCCGAGCACTGAGCACCCAGCACCCTGAGCACTGAGCACCCAGCACCCCGAGCACTGAGCACTGAGCACCCTAAGTACTGAGCACTGAGCACCCTGAGAACTAAGCACCAAGCATCCTGAGTACTGAGCACCCAGCACCCTGAGTACTGAGCACACAGCACCCTGAGTAATGAGCACCCAGCGTACTGAGCACCGAGCACCCCGAGCACTGAGCACCCAGCACCCTGAGTACTGAGCACCCAGCACCCCGAGCACTGAGCACCCAGCAGCCCGAGCACTGAGCACCCAACACCCTGAGTACTGAGGAGTGAGCACCCTGAGCACTGATCACCCAGCACCCTTAGTACTGAGCACCCAGCACCCTGAGTACTGAGCACCCAACACCCCAAGCACTGAGCACCCTGAGTACTGAGCACCCAGCACCTTGAGTAATGAGCACCCAGCACCCCGAGCACTGAGCACCCAGCACCCTGAGCACTGAGGACCGAGCACCCTGAGTACTAAGCACTGAGCACCCTGAGTACTGATCTCCGAGCACCCTGAGCACTGAGCACCCAGCACGCTGAGTACTGAGCACTGAGCACTCTGAGTACTGAGCACCGAGCACCCGGAGTACTGAGCACCCAGCACTCTGAGCACTTAGCACCCAGCACCCTGAGCACTGAGCACCCAGCACCCCGAGCACTGAGCACCCAGCACCCTGAGCACTGAGCACCCAGCACCCCGAGCACTGAGCACTGAGCACCCTAAGTACTGAGCACTGAGCACCCTGAGAACTAAGCACCAAGCATCCTGAGTACTGAGCACCCAGCACCCTGAGTACTGAGCACACAGCACCCTGAGTAATGAGCACCCAGCGTACTGAGCACCGAGCACCCCGAGCACTGAGCACCCAGCACCCTGAGTACTGAGCACCCAGCACCCCGAGCACTGAGCACCCAGCACCCTGAGTACTGAGCACCGAGCACCCTAAGTACTGAGCACCCAGCACCCTGAGTACTGAGCACCCAGCGTACTGAGCACCGAGCACCCAGCACCCTGAGTACTGAGCACCCAGCACCATGAGCACTGAGCACCCAGCACCCTGAGTACTGAGCACCCAGCACACTGAGCACTGAGCACCCAGCACCCCGAGCACCGAGCACCCAGCACCCTGAGCACTGAGCACCCAGCACCCTGAGCACTGAGCACCCAGCACCCTGAGCACTGAGCACCCAGCACCCTGAGTACTGAGCACCCAACGTACTGAGCACCGAGCACCCTGAGCACTGAGCACCCAGCACCCTTAGCACTGAGCACCCAGCACCCTGAGCAATGAGCACACTGAGTACTGAGCACCCAGCACCTTGAGCACTGAGCACCGAGCACCCCGAGCACTGAGCACCCAGCACCCGGAGTACTGAGCACCCAGCACCCTGAGTACTAAGCACCGAGCACCCTGAGTACTGAGCACCCAGCACCCTGAGCAGTGGAAACACAGCACCCTGAGTACTGAGCACCCCGAGCACTGAGCACCCAGTACCCAGCACCCTGAGCACTGAGCACCCAGCACCCTGAGCACTGAGCACCCAGCACCCTGAGCACTGAGCACCCAGCACCCTGAGTAGTGAGCACCCAGCACCCTGAGTACTGAGAACCGAGCACCCCGAGCACTGAGCACCCAGCACCCTGAGTACTGAGCTCCGAGCAGCCCGAGCACTGAGCACCCAGCACCCTGAGTACTGAGCACCCAACACCCCAAGCACTGAGCACCCTCAGTACTGAGCACCCAGCACCCCAAGCACAGAGCACCCTGAGTACTGAGCCCCCAGCACCCTGAGTACTGAGCACCGAGCACCCTGAGTACTGAGCAGCCAGCACCCTGAGTACTGAGCACCCAGCGTACTGAGCAACGAGCACAGAGCACCCTGAGTACTGAGCACCCAGCACCCTGAGCACTGAGCACCCAGCACCCTGAGTACTGAGCACCGAGCACCCCGAGTACTGAGCACCCAGCACCCCGAGCACTGAGCACCCAGCACCCTGAGCACTGAGCACCCAGCACCCTGAGTACTGAGCAATGAGCACCCCGAGTACTGAGCACCCAGCACCCCGAGCACTGAGCACCGAGCATCCCGAGCCCTGAGCACCCAGCACCCCGAGCACTGAGCACCCAGCACCCCGAGCACTGAGCACCCAGCACCCTGAGCACTGAGCACCCAGCACCCTGAGCACTGAGCAGCCAGCACCCCGAGCACTGAGAACCCAGCACCCCGAGCACTGAGCACCCAGCACCCCGAGCACTGAGAACCCAGCACCCTGAGTACTGAGCACCCAGCACCCTGAGTACTGAGCACCCACCACCCTGAGCACTGAGCATCCAGCACCCTGTGTACTCAGCACCCAACACCCCAAGCACTGAGCACCCTGAGTACTGAGCACCCAGCACCCCAAGCACTGAGCACCCTGAGTACTGAGCACCCAGCACCCTGAGTAATGAGCACCCAGCACCCCGAGCACTGAGCACCCAGCACCCTGAGTACTGAGCACCGAGCACCCTGAGTACTGAGCAGCCAGCAGGCTGAGTACTGAGCACCCAGCGTACTGAGCACCGAGCACCAAGCACCCTGAGTACTGAGTACCCAGCACCCTGAGCACTGAGCACCCAGCACCCTGAGTACTGAGCACCGAGCACCCAGAGTACTGAGCACCTAACACCCCGAGCACTGAGCACCCAGCACCCCGAGCACTGAGCACCCAGCACCCCGAGCACTGAGCACCCATCACCCAGAGCACTGAGCACCCAGCACCCCGAGCACTGAGCACCCAGCACCCCGAGCACCGAGCACCCTGAGTACTAAGCACCGAGCACCCTGAGCACTGAGCACCCAGCACCCTGAGCACTGAGCACCCAGCTCCCTGAGTACTGAGCACCCAGCACCCTGAGTACTGAGCACCCAGCACCCCTAGCACTGAGCACCCAGCACCCTGAGCACTGAGCACCCAGCACCCCTAGCACTGAGCACCCAGCACCCTGAGTACTGAGCACCCAGCACCCCTAGCACTGAGCACCCAGCACCCTGAGTACTGAGCACCCAGCACCCTGAGCACTGAGCACCGAGCACCCTGAGCACTGAGCACACAGCACCCTGAGGACTGAGCACCCAGCACCCCGAGCACTGAACACCCAGCACCCTGAGCACTGAGCACCCTGAGTCCTGAGCACTGAGCACCCTGAGTACTGAGCACCCAACACCCTGAGTACTGAGCACCCAGCACCCTGAGCACTGAGTACCAAGCACCCTGAGCACTGAGTACCCAGCACCCTGAGCACTGAGCACCCAGCACCCTGAGCACTGAGCACCCTGAGTACTGAGCACTGAGCACCCTGAGTACTGAGCACTGAGCACCCTGAGTACTGAGCACCCAGCACCCTGAGCACTGAGCACCCTGAGTACTGAGCACTGAGCACCCTGAGTACTGAGCACTGAGCACCCTGAGTACTGAGCACCCAGCACCCTGAGTACTGAGCACCCAGCACCCCGAGCACTGAGTACCCAGCACCCTGAGCACTGAGTACCCAGCACCCTGAGCACTGAGCACCCAGCACCCTGAGCAATGAGCACCCAGCACCCTGAGCACTGAGCACCCAGCACACTGAGTACTGAGCACTGAGCACCCAGCACCCCGAGCACTGAGCACCCGGCACCCTGAGTACTGAGCACTGAGCACCCAGCACCCCGAGCACTGAGCACCCAGCACCCTGAGCACTGAGCACCCAGCACCCGAGTACTGATCACCCAGCACCCTGCGTACTGAGCACCGAGCACCCCGAGCACTGAGCACCAAGCGCGCCGAGCACTGAGCACCCAGAACCCCGAGCACTGAGCAGCCAGCAGCACGAGCACTGAGCAGCCAGCACCACGAGCACTGAGCACCCAGCAACCCGAGCACTGAGCACCCAGCACCCTGAGTACTGAGCACCCAGGACCCTGAGTACTGAGCACCCAGCACCCTGAGCACTGAGCACCCAGCACCCTGAGTACTGAGCAACCCACACCCCAAGCACTGAGCACCCTGAGTACTGAGCACCCAGCACCCCAAGCACAGAGCACCCTGAGTACTGAGCACCCAGCACCCTGAGTACTGAGCACCGAGCACCCTGAGTACTGAGCAGCCAGCACCCTGAATACTGAGCACCCAGCGTACTGAGCAACGAGCACCCAGCACCCTGAGTACTGAGCACCCAGCACCCTGAGCACTGAGCACCCAGCACCCTGAGTACTGAGCACCGAGCACCCCGAGTACTGAGCACCCAGCACCCCGAGCACTGAGCACCCAGCACCCTGAGTACTGAGCACCGAGCACCCCGAGCACTGAGCACCCAGCACCCCGAGCACTGAGCACCCAGCAGCCCGAGCACTGAGCACCCAACACCCTGAGTACTGAGGAGTGAGCACCCTGAGCACTGATCACCCAGCACCCTTAGTACTGAGCACCCAGCACCCTGAGTACTGAGCACCCAACACCCCAAGCACTGAGCACCCTGAGTACTGAGCACCCAGCACCTTGAGTAATGAGCACCCAGCACCCCGAGCACTGAGCACCCAGCACCCTGAGCACTGAGGACCGAGCACCCTGAGTACTAAGCACTGAGCACCCTGAGTACTGATCTCCGAGCACCCTGAGCACTGAGCACCCAGCACGCTGAGTACTGAGCACTGAGCACTCTGAGTACTGAGCACCGAGCACCCGGAGTACTGAGCACCCAGCACTCTGAGCACTTAGCACCCAGCACCCTGAGCACTGAGCACCCAACACCCCGAGCACTGAGCACCCAGCACCCTGAGCACTGAGCACCCAGCACCCCGAGCACTGAGCACTGAGCACCCTAAGTACTGAGCACTGAGCACCCTGAGAACTAAGCACCAAGCATCCTGAGTACTGAGCACCCAGCACCCTGAGTACTGAGCACACAGCACCCTGAGTAATGAGCACCCAGCGTACTGAGCACCGAGCACCCCGAGCACTGAGCACCCAGCACCCTGAGTACTGAGCACCCAGCACCCCGAGCACTGAGCACCCAGCACCCTGAGTACTGAGCACCGAGCACCCTAAGTACTGAGCACCCAGCACCCTGAGTACTGAGCACCCAGCGTACTGAGCACCGAGCACCCAGCACCCTGAGTACTGAGCACCCAGCACCCTGAGCACTGAGCACCCAGCACCCTGAGCACTGAGCACCCAGCACCCTGAGTAGTGAGCACCCAGCACCCTGAGTACTGAGAACCGAGCACCCCGAGCACTGAGCACCCAGCACCCTGAGTACTGAGCTCCGAGCACCCCGAGCACTGAGCACCCAGCACCCTGAGTACTGAGCTCCGAGCACCCCGAGCACTGAGCACCCAGCGCGCCGAGCAATGAGCACCCAGAACCCCGAGCACTGAGCACCCAGCACCACGAGCACTGAGCAGCCAGCATGACGAGCACTGAGCACCCAGCACCCCGAGTACTGAGCACCCAGCACCCTGAGTACTGAGCACCCAGCACCCTGAGTACTGAGCACCCAGCACCCTGAGTACTGAGCACCCAGCACCCTGAGTACTGAGCACCCAACACCCCAATCACTGAGCACCCTGAGTACTGAGCACCCAGCACCCCAAGCACAGAGCACCCTGAGTACTGAGCACCCAGCACCCTGAGTACTGAGCACCGAGCACCCTGAGTACTGAGCAGCCAGCACCCTGAGTACTGAGCACCCAGCGTACTGAGCAACGAGCACCCAGCACCCTGAGTACTGAGCACCCAGCACCCTGAGCACTGAGCACCCAGCACCCTGAGTACTGAGCAATGAGCACCCCGAGTACTGAGCACCCAGCACCCCGAGCACTGAGCACCGAGCATCCCGAGCCCTGAGCACCCAGCAACCTGAGTACTGAGCACCGAGCATCCCGAGCACTGAGCACCCAGCACCCTGAGTACTGAGCACCGAGCACCCCGAGCACTGAGCACCCAGCACCCTGAGTACTGAGCTCGGAGCACCCCGAGCCCTGAGCACCCAGCGCGCCGAGCACTGAGCACCCAGAACCCCGAGCACTGAGCACCCAGCACCACGAGCACTGAGCAGCCAGCACCACGAGCACTGAGCACCCAGCACCCCGAGTACTGAGCACCCAGCACCCTGAGTACTGAGCACCCAGCACCCTGAGTACTGAGCACCCAGCACCCTGAACACTGAGCACCCAGCACCCTGAGTACTGAGCACCCAACACCCCAAGCACTGAGCACCCTCAGTACTGAGCACCCAGCACCCCAAGCACAGAGCACCCTGAGTACTGAGCCCCCAGCACCCTGAGTACTGAGCACCGAGCACCCTGAGTACTGAGCAGCCAGCACCCTGAGTACTGAGCACCCAGCGTACTGAGCAACGAGCACAGAGCACCCTGAGTACTGAGCACCCAGCACCCTGAGCACTGAGCACCCAGCACCCTGAGTACTGAGCACCGAGCACCCCGAGTACTGAGCACCCAGCACCCCGAGCACTGAGCACCCAGCACCCTGAGCACTGAGCACCCAGCACCCTGAGTACTGAGCAATGAGCACCCCGAGTACTGAGCACCCAGCACCCCGAGCACTGAGCACCGAGCATCCCGAGCCCTGAGCACCCAGCACCCCGAGCACTGAGCACCCAGCACCCCGAGCACTGAGCACCCAGCACCCTGAGCACTGAGCACCCAGCACCCTGAGCACTGAGCAGCCAGCACCCCGAGCACTGAGAACCCAGCACCCCGAGCACTGAGCACCCAGCACCCCGAGCACTGAGAACCCAGCACCCTGAGTACTGAGCACCCAGCACCCTGAGTACTGAGCACCCACCACCCTGAGCACTGAGCACCCAGCACCCTGTGTACTCAGCACCCAACACCCCAAGCACTGAGCACCCTGAGTACTGAGCACCCAGCACCCCAAGCACTGAGCACCCTGAGTACTGAGCACCCAGCACCCTGAGTAATGAGCACCCAGCACCCCGAGCACTGAGCACCCAGCACCCTGAGTACTGAGCACCGAGCACCCTGAGTACTGAGCAGCCAGCAGGCTGAGTACTGAGCACCCAGCGTACTGAGCACCGAGCACCAAGCACCCTGAGTACTGAGTACCCAGCACCCTGAGCACTGAGCACCCAGCACCCTGAGTACTGAGCACCGAGCACCCAGAGTACTGAGCACCTAACACCCCGAGCACTGAGCACCCAGCACCCCGAGCACTGAGCACCCAGCACCCCGAGCACTGAGCACCCATCACCCAGAGCACTGAGCACCCAGCACCCCGAGCACTGAGCACCCAGCACCCCGAGCACCGAGCACCCTGAGTACTAAGCACCGAGCACCCTGAGCACTGAGCACCCAGCACCCTGAGCACTGAGCACCCAGCTCCCTGAGTACTGAGCACCCAGCACCCTGAGTACTGAGCACCCAGCACCCCTAGCACTGAGCACCCAGCACCCTGAGCACTGAGCACCCAGCACCCCTAGCACTGAGCACCCAGCACCCTGAGTACTGAGCACCCAGCACCCCTAGCACTGAGCACCCAGCACCCTGAGTACTGAGCACCCAGCACCCTGAGCACTGAGCACCGAGCACCCTGAGCACTGAGCACACAGCACCCTGAGGACTGAGCACCCAGCACCCCGAGCACTGAACACCCAGCACCCTGAGCACTGAGCACCCTGAGTCCTGAGCACTGAGCACCCTGAGTACTGAGCACCCAACACCCTGAGTACTGAGCACCCAGCACCCTGAGCACTGAGTACCAAGCACCCTGAGCACTGAGTACCCAGCACCCTGAGCACTGAGCACCCAGCACCCTGAGCACTGAGCACCCTGAGTACTGAGCACTGAGCACCCTGAGTACTGAGCACTGAGCACCCTGAGTACTGAGCACCCAGCACCCTGAGCACTGAGCACCCTGAGTACTGAGCACTGAGCACCCTGAGTACTGAGCACTGAGCACCCTGAGTACTGAGCACCCAGCACCCTGAGTACTGAGCACCCAGCACCCCGAGCACTGAGTACCCAGCACCCTGAGCACTGAGTACCCAGCACCCTGAGCACTGAGCACCCAGCACCCTGAGCAATGAGCACCCAGCACCCTGAGCACTGAGCACCCAGCACACTGAGTACTGAGCACTGAGCACCCAGCACCCCGAGCCCTGAGCACCCGGCACCCTGAGTACTGAGCACTGAGCACCCAGCACCCTGAGCACTGAGCACCCAGCACCCGAGTACTGATCACCCAGCACCCTGCGTACTGAGCACCGAGCACCCCGAGCACTGAGCACCAAGCGCGCCGAGCACTGAGCACCCAGAACCCCGAGCACTGAGCAGCCAGCAGCACGAGCACTGAGCAGCCAGCACCACGAGCACTGAGCACCCAGCAACCCGAGCACTGAGCACCCAGCACCCTGAGTACTGAGCACCCAGCACCCTGAGTACTGAGCACCCAGCACCCTGAGCACTGAGCACCCAGCACCCTGAGTACTGAGCAACCCACACCCCAAGCACTGAGCACCCTGAGTACTGAGCACCCAGCACCCCAAGCACAGAGCACCCTGAGTACTGAGCACCCAGCACCCTGAGTACTGAGCACCGAGCACCCTGAGTACTGAGCAGCCAGCACCCTGAATACTGAGCACCCAGCGTACTGAGCAACGAGCACCCAGCACCCTGAGTACTGAGCACCCAGCACCCTGAGCACTGAGCACCCAGCACCCTGAGTACTGAGCACCGAGCACCCCGAGTACTGAGCACCCAGCACCCCGAGCACTGAGCACCCAGCACCCTGAGTACTGAGCACCGAGCACCCCGAGCACTGAGCACCCAGCACCCCGAGCACTGAGCACCCAGCAGCCCGAGCACTGAACACCCAACACCCTGAGTACTGAGGAGTGAGCACCCTGAGCACTGAGCACCCAGCACCCTTAGTACTGAGCACCCAGCACCCTGAGTACTGAGCACCCAACACCCCAAGCACTGAGCACCCTGAGTACTGAGCACCCAGCACCTTGAGTAATGAGCACCCAGCACCCCGAGCACTGAGCACCCAGCACCCTGAGCACTGAGGACCGAGCACCCTGAGTACTAAGCACCCAGCACCCTGAGTACTGAGCACCCAGCACCCTGAGCACTGAGCACCCAGCACGCTGAGTACTGAGCACTGAGCACCCTGAGTACTGATCTCCGAGCACCCTGAGCACTGAGCACCCAGCACGCTGAGTACTGAGCACTGAGCACTCTGAGTACTGAGCACCGAGCACCCGGAGTACTGAGCACCCAGCACTCTGAGCACTTAGCACCCAGCACCCTGAGCACTGAGCACCCAGCACCCCGAGCACTGAGCACCCAGCACCCTGAGCACTGAGCACCCAGCACCCCGAGCACTGAGCACTGAGCACCCTAAGTACTGAGCACTGAGCACCCTGAGAACTAAGCACCAAGCATCCTGAGTACTGAGCACCCAGCACCCTGAGTACTGAGCACACAGCACCCTGAGTAATGAGCACCCAGCGTACTGAGCACCGAGCACCCCGAGCACTGAGCACCCAGCACCCTGAGTACTGAGCACCCAGCACCCCGAGCACTGAGCACCCAGCACCCTGAGTACTGAGCACCGAGCACCCTAAGTACTGAGCACCCAGCACCCTGAGTACTGAGCACCCAGCGTACTGAGCACCGAGCACCCAGCACCCTGAGTACTGAGCACCCAGCACCATGAGCACTGAGCACCCAGCACCCTGAGTACTGAGCACCCAGCACACTGAGCACTGAGCACCCAGCACCCCGAGCACCGAGCACCCAGCACCCTGAGCACTGAGCACCCAGCACCCTGAGCACTGAGCACCCAGCACCCTGAGCACTGAGCACCCAGCACCCTGAGTACTGAGCACCCAACGTACTGAGCACCGAGCACCCTGAGCACTGAGCACCCAGCACCCTTAGCACTGAGCACCCAGCACCCTGAGCAATGAGCACACTGAGTACTGAGCACCCAGCACCTTGAGCACTGAGCACCGAGCACCCCGAGCACTGAGCACCCAGCACCCGGAGTACTGAGCACCCAGCACCCTGAGTACTAAGCACCGAGCACCCTGAGTACTGAGCACCCAGCACCCTGAGCAGTGGAAACACAGCACCCTGAGTACTGAGCACCCCGAGCACTGAGCACCCAGTACCCTGAGTACTGAGCACCGAGCACCCCGAGCACTGAGCACAGAGCACCCCGAGCACTGAGCACCCAGCACCCTGAGTACTGAGCACTGAGCACCCAGCACCCCGAGCACTGAGCACCCAGCACCCTGAGTACTGAGCACTGAGCACCCAGCACCCCGAGCACTGAGCCCCCAGCACCCTGAGCACTGAGCACCCAGCACCCTGAGTACTGAGCACCCAGCACCCCGAGCACTGAGTACCCAGCACCCTGAGCACTGAGCACCCAGCACCCTGAGCACTGAGCACCCAGCACCCCAAGCACTGAGCACCCAGCACCCTGAGTACTGAGCACTGAGCACCCAGCACCCCGAGCACTGAGCACCCAGCACCCTGAGTACTGAGCACTGAGCACCCAGCACCCCGAGCACTGAGCACCCAGCACCCTGAGCACTGAGCACCCAGCACCCGAGTACTGATCTCCCAGCACCCTGAGTACTGAGCACCCCGCACCCTGAGTACTGAGCACCCAGCACCCTGAGTACTGAGCACCCAGCACCTTGAGTACTGAGCACCCCGCACCCCGAGTACTGAGCACCCTGAGTACTGAGCCCCCAGCACCCTGAGTACTGAGCACCCTGCACCCCGAGCACTGAGCTCCCTGAGTACTGAGCACCCAGCACCCTGAGTACTGAGCACCCAGCACCCTGAGGACTGAGCACTGAGCACCCAGAGAACTGAGCACCCAGCACCCCGAGGACTGAGCACCCAGCACACTGAGCACTGAGCACTGAGCACCCAGCACCCTGTGCACTGAGCACTGAGCACCCAGCACCCTGAGTACTGAGCACCCAGCACCCTGAGTAATGAGCACCCAGCACCCCGAGCACTGAGCACCCAGCACCCTGAGTACTGAGCACCGAGCACCCTGAGTACTGAGCAGCCAGCAGGCTGAGTACTGAGCACCCAGCGTACTGAGCACCGAGCACCAAGCACCCTGAGTACTGAGTACCCAGCACCCTGAGCACTGAGCACCCAGCACCCTGAGTACTGAGCACCGAGCACCCAGAGTACTGAGCACCTAACACCCCGAGCACTGAGCACCCAGCACCCCGAGCACTGAGCACCCAGCACCCCGAGCACTGAGCACCCATCACCCAGAGCACTGAGCACCCAGCACCCCGAGCACTGAGCACCCAGCACCCCGAGCACCGAGCACCCTGAGTACTAAGCACCGAGCACCCTGAGCACTGAGCACCCAGCACCCTGAGCACTGAGCACCCAGCTCCCTGAGTACTGAGCACCCAGCACCCTGAGTACTGAGCACCCAGCACCCCTAGCACTGAGCACCCAGCACCCTGAGCACTGAGCACCCAGCACCCCTAGCACTGAGCACCCAGCACCCTGAGTACTGAGCACCCAGCACCCCTAGCACTGAGCACCCAGCACCCTGAGTACTGAGCACCCAGCACCCTGCGCACTGAGCACCGAGCACCCTGAGCACTGAGCACACAGCACCCTGAGGACTGAGCACCCAGCACCCCGAGCACTGAACACCCAGCACCCTGAGCACTGAGCACCCTGAGTCCTGAGCACTGAGCACCCTGAGTACTGAGCACCCAACACCCTGAGTACTGAGCACCCAGCACCCTGAGCACTGAGTACCAAGCACCCTGAGCACTGAGTACCCAGCACCCTGAGCACTGAGCACCCAGCACCCTGAGCACTGAGCACCCTGAGTACTGAGCACTGAGCACCCTGAGTACTGAGCACTGAGCACCCTGAGTACTGAGCACCCAGCACCCTGAGCACTGAGCACCCTGAGTACTGAGCACTGAGCACCCTGAGTACTGAGCACTGAGCACCCTGAGTACTGAGCACCCAGCACCCTGAGTATTGAGCACCCAGCACCCCGAGCACTGAGTACCCAGCACCCTGAGCACTGAGTACCCAGCACCCTGAGCACTGAGCACCCAGCAACCTGAGCAATGAGCACCCAGCACCCTGAGCACTGAGCACCCAGCACACTGAGTACTGAGCACTGAGCACCCAGCACCCCGAGCACTGAGCACCCGGCACCCTGAGTACTGAGCACTGAGCACCCAGCACCCCGAGCACTGAGCACCCAGCACCCTGAGCACTGAGCACCCAGCACCCGAGTACTGATCACCCAGCACCCTGCGTACTGAGCACCGAGCACCCCGAGCACTGAGCACCAAGCGCGCCGAGCACTGAGCACCCAGAACCCCGAGCACTGAGCAGCCAGCAGCACGAGCACTGAGCAGCCAGCACCACGAGCACTGAGCACCCAGCAACCCGAGCACTGAGCACCCAGCACCCTGAGTACTGAGCACCCAGCACCCTGAGTACTGAGCACCCAGCACCCTGAGCACTGAGCACCCAGCACCCTGAGTACTGAGCAACCCACACCCCAAGCACTGAGCACCCTGAGTACTGAGCACCCAGCACCCCAAGCACAGAGCACCCTGAGTACTGAGCACCCAGCACCCTGAGTACTGAGCACCGAGCACCCTGAGTACTGAGCAGCCAGCACCCTGAATACTGAGCACCCAGCGTACTGAGCAACGAGCACCCAGCACCCTGAGTACTGAGCACCCAGCACCCTGAGCACTGAGCACCCAGCACCCTGAGTACTGAGCACCGAGCACCCCGAGTACTGAGCACCCAGCACCCCGAGCACTGAGCACCCAGCACCCTGAGTACTGAGCACCGAGCACCCCGAGCACTGAGCACCCAGCACCCCGAGCACTGAGCACCCAGCAGCCCGAGCACTGAGCACCCAACACCCTGAGTACTGAGGAGTGAGCACCCTGAGCACTGAGCACGCAGCACCCTTAGTACTGAGCACCCAGCACCCTGAGTACTGAGCACCCAACACCCCAAGCACTGAGCACCCTGAGTACTGAGCACCCAGCACCTTGAGTAATGAGCACCCAGCACCCCGAGCACTGAGCACCCAGCACCCTGAGCACTGAGGACCGAGCACCCTGAGTACTAAGCACCCAGCACCCTGAGTACTGAGCACCCAGCACCCTGAGCACTGAGCACCCAGCACGCTGAGTACTGAGCACTGAGCACACTGAGTACTGATCTCCGAGCACCCTGAGCACTGAGCACCCAGCACGCTGAGTACTGAGCACTGAGCACTCTGAGTACTGAGCACCGAGCACCCGGAGTACTGAGCACCCAGCACTCTGAGCACTTAGCACCCAGCACCCTGAGCACTGAGCACCCAGCACCCCGAGCACTGAGCACCCAGCACCCTGAGCACTGAGCACCCAGCACCCCGAGCACTGAGCACTGAGCACCCTAAGTACTGAGCACTGAGCACCCTGAGTACTAAGCACCAAGCATCCTGAGTACTGAGCACCCAGCACCCTGAGTACTGAGCACACAGCACCCTGAGTAATGAGCACCCAGCGTACTGAGCACCGAGCACCCCGAGCACTGAGCACCCAGCACCCTGAGTACTGAGCACCCAGCACCCCGAGCACTGAGCACCCAGCACCCTGAGTACTGAGCACCGAGCACCCTAAGTACTGAGCACCCAGCACCCTGAGTACTGAGCACCCAGCGTACTGAGCACCGAGCACCCAGCACCCTGAGTACTGAGCACCCAGCACCATGAGCACTGAGCACCCAGCACCCTGAGTACTGAGCACCCAGCACACTGAGCACTGAGCACCCAGCACCCCGAGCACCGAGCACCCAGCACCCTGAGCACTGAGCACCCAGCATCCTGAGCACTGAGCACCCAGCACCCTGAGCACTGAGCACCCAGCACCCTGAGTACTGAGCACCCAACGTACTGAGCACCGAGCACCCTGAGCACTGAGCACCCAGCACCCTTAGCACTGAGCACCCAGCACCCTGAGCAATGAGCACACTGAGTACTGAGCACCCAGCACCTTGAGCACTGAGCACCGAGCACCCCGAGCACTGAGCACCCAGCACCCGGAGTACTGAGCACCCAGCACCCTGAGTACTAAGCACCGAGCACCCTGAGTACTGAGCACCCAGCACCCTGAGCAGTGGAAACACAGCACCCTGAGTACTGAGCACCCCGAGCACTGAGCACCCAGTACCCTGAGTACTGAGCACCGAGCACCCCGAGCACTGAGCACAGAGCACCCCGAGCACTGAGCACCCAGCACCCTGAGTACTGAGCACTGAGCACCCAGCACCCCGAGCACTGAGCACCCAGCACCCTGAGTACTGAGCACTGAGCACCCAGCACCCCGAGCACTGAGCCCCCAGCACCCTGAGCACTGAGCACCCAGCACCCTGAGTACTGAGCACCCAGCACCCCGAGCACTGAGTACCTAGCACCCTGAGCACTGAGCACCCAGCACCCTGAGCACTGAGCACCCAGCACCCCAAGCACTGAGCACCCAGCACCCTGAGTACTGAGCACTGAGCACCCAGCACCCCGAGCACTGAGCACCCAGCACCCTGAGTACTGAGCACTGAGCACCCAGCACCCCGAGCACTGAGCACCCAGCACCCTGAGCACTGAGCACCCAGCACCCGAGTACTGATCTCCCAGCACCCTGAGTACTGAGCACCCCGCACCCTGAGTACTGAGCACCCAGCACCCTGAGTACTGAGCACCCAGCACCTTGAGTACTGAGCACCCCGCACCCCGAGTACTGAGCACCCTGAGTACTGAGCCCCCAGCACCCTGAGTACTGAGCACCCTGCACCCCGAGCACTGAGCTCCCTGAGTACTGAGCACCCAGCACCCTGAGTACTGAGCACCCAGCACCCTGAGGACTGAGCACTGAGCACCCAGAGAACTGAGCACCCAGCACCCCGAGGACTGAGCACCCAGCACACTGAGCACTGAGCACTGAGCACCCAGCACCCTGTGCACTGAGCACTGAGCACCCAGCACCCTGAGCACTGAGCACCCAGCACCCCGAGCACTGAATACCCAGCACCCTGAGTATTGAGCACCCAGTACCCTGAGCACTGAGCACCCAGCACCCTTAGTACTGACCACCCAGCACCCTGAGCACTGAGCACCCAGCACCCTGAGTACTGAGCATCCAGCACCCCGAGCACTGAGCACCCAGCACCCTGAGTACTGAGCACTGAGCACCCAGCACCCCGAGCACTGAGCACCCAGCACCCTCATTACTGAGCACTGAGCACCCAGCACCCTGAGCACTGAGCACCCAGCACCCTGAGCACTGAGCACCCAGTACCCCGAGTACTGAGCACACATCACCCTGAGCACTGAGCACCCTGCACCCTGAGCACGGAGCACCCAGCACCCCGAGCACTGCGCACCCAGCACCCTGAGCACTGAGCACCCAGTACCCTGAGCACTGAACACACAGCACCCTGAGTACTGAGCACCCTGAGCACTGAGCACCCAGCACCCTGGGCACTGTGCACCCAGCACCCCGAGCACTGAGCACCCAGCACCCTGAGTACTGAGAACAGATCACCCTGAGTACTGAGCACCCAGCACCCTGAGTACTGAGCCCCCAGCACCCTTAGTACTGAGCACCAAGCACCCCGAGTACTGAGCACCCAGCACCCCGAGAATGAGCACCCAGCACCCTGAGTACTGAGAACCGAGCGCCCTGAGTACTGAGCACCCAGCACCCTGAGTACTGAGCCCCCAGCACCCTGAGTACTGAGCATCCAGCACCCTGAGTACTGAGCACCCAGCACCCTGAGTACTGAGCACCCAGCACCCAGAGTACTGAGCCCCCAGCACCCTGAGTACTGAGCACCCAGCACACTGAGTACTGAGCACCCAGCACCCTGAGCACTGAGCACAAAGCACGCTGAGTAATGAGCACTGAGCACCCTGAGTACTGAGCACTGAGGACCCTGAGCACTGAGCACCCAGCACCCTGAGTACTGAGCACCCAGCACCCTGAGTACTGAGCACCCAGCACCCCGAGCACTGAGCACCCTGAGTACTGAGCACCCAGCACCCTGAGTACTGAGCACTAAGCACCCAGAGCACTGAGCACCCAGCACCCCGAGCACGGAGCACCCAGCACCCTGAGTACTGAGCACTGAGCACCCAGCACCCCGAGCACTGAGCACCCAGCACCCTGTGTACTGAGCACTGAGCACCCTGAGTACAAAGCACCCAGGACCCTGAGTACTGAGCACCCAGGACCCTGAGCACTGAGCACCGAGCACCCCGAGCACTGAGCACCCTGCACCCTGAGCACTCAGCACCCAGCACCCCGAGCACTGAACACCCAGCACCCTGAGCACTGAGCACCCAGCACCCTAAGCACTGAGCACCCAGCACCCAGAGCACTGAGCACCCAGCACCCTGAGCACTGAGCACCCAGCATCCTGAGTACTGAGCACCCAGCACCCTGAGTACTGAGCACCCAGACCCCGAGCTCTGAGCACCCAGCACCTCTAGCACTGTGCACCCAGCACCTTGAGTAATGAGAACCCAGCACCCTGAGTACTGAGCACCCAACGTACTGAGCACCGAGCACCCTGAGCACTGAGCACCCAGCACCCTTAGCACTGAGCACCCAGCACCCTGAGCAATGAGCACACTGAGTACTGAGCACCCAGCACCTTGAGCACTGAGCACCGAGCACCCCGAGCACTGAGCACCCAGCACCCGGAGTACTGAGCACCCAGCACCCTGAGTACTAAGCACCGAGCACCCTGAGTACTGAGCACCCAGCACCCTGAGCAGTGGAAACACAGCACCCTGAGTACTGAGCACCCCGAGCACTGAGCACCCAGTACCCTGAGTACTGAGCACCGAGCACCCCGAGCACTGAGCACAGAGCACCCCGAGCACTGAGCACCCAGCACCCTGAGTACTGAGCACTGAGCACCCAGCACCCCGAGCACTGAGCACCCAGCACCCTGAGTACTGAGCACTGAGCACCCAGCACCCCGAGCACTGAGCCCCCAGCACCCTGAGCACTGAGCACCCAGCACCCTGAGTACTGAGCACCCAGCACCCCGAGCACTGAGTACCTAGCACCCTGAGCACTGAGCACCCAGCACCCTGAGCACTGAGCACCCAGCACCCCAAGCACTGAGCACCCAGCACCCTGAGTACTGAGCACTGAGCACCCAGCACCCCGAGCACTGAGCACCCAGCACCCTGAGTACTGAGCACTGAGCACCCAGCACCCCGAGCACTGAGCACCCAGCACCCTGAGCACTGAGCACCCAGCACCCGAGTACTGATCTCCCAGCACCCTGAGTACTGAGCACCCCGCACCCTGAGTACTGAGCACCCAGCACCCTGAGTACTGAGCACCCAGCACCTTGAGTACTGAGCACCCCGCACCCCGAGTACTGAGCACCCTGAGTACTGAGCCCCCAGCACCCTGAGTACTGAGCACCCTGCACCCCGAGCACTGAGCTCCCTGAGTACTGAGCACCCAGCACCCTGAGTACTGAGCACCCAGCACCCTGAGGACTGAGCACTGAGCACCCAGAGAACTGAGCACCCAGCACCCCGAGGACTGAGCACCCAGCACACTGAGCACTGAGCACTGAGCACCCAGCACCCTGTGCACTGAGCACTGAGCACCCAGCACCCTGAGCACTGAGCACCCAGCACCCCGAGCACTGAATACCCAGCACCCTGAGTATTGAGCACCCAGTACCCTGAGCACTGAGCACCCAGCACCCTTAGTACTGACCACCCAGCACCCTGAGCACTGAGCACCCAGCACCCTGAGTACTGAGCATCCAGCACCCCGAGCACTGAGCACCCAGCACCCTGAGTACTGAGCACTGAGCACCCAGCACCCCGAGCACTGAGCACCCAGCACCCTCATTACTGAGCACTGAGCACCCAGCACCCTGAGCACTGAGCACCCAGCACCCTGAGCACTGAGCACCCAGTACCCCGAGTACTGAGCACACATCACCCTGAGCACTGAGCACCCTGCACCCTGAGCACGGAGCACCCAGCACCCCGAGCACTGCGCACCCAGCACCCTGAGCACTGAGCACCCAGTACCCTGAGCACTGAACACACAGCACCCTGAGTACTGAGCACCCTGAGCACTGAGCACCCAGCACCCTGGGCACTGTGCACCCAGCACCCCGAGCACTGAGCACCCAGCACCCTGAGTACTGAGAACAGATCACCCTGAGTACTGAGCACCCAGCACCCTGAGTACTGAGCCCCCAGCACCCTTAGTACTGAGCACCAAGCACCCCGAGTACTGAGCACCCAGCACCCCGAGAATGAGCACCCAGCACCCTGAGTACTGAGAACCGAGCGCCCTGAGTACTGAGCACCCAGCACCCTGAGTACTGAGCCCCCAGCACCCTGAGTACTGAGCATCCAGCACCCTGAGTACTGAGCACCCAGCACCCTGAGTACTGAGCACCCAGCACCCAGAGTACTGAGCCCCCAGCACCCTGAGTACTGAGCACCCAGCACACTGAGTACTGAGCACCCAGCACCCTGAGCACTGAGCACAAAGCACGCTGAGTAATGAGCACTGAGCACCCTGAGTACTGAGCACTGAGGACCCTGAGCACTGAGCACCCAGCACCCTGAGTACTGAGCACCCAGCACCCTGAGTACTGAGCACCCAGCACCCCGAGCACTGAGCACCCTGAGTACTGAGCACCCAGCACCCTGAGTACTGAGCACTAAGCACCCAGAGCACTGAGCACCCAGCACCCCGAGCACGGAGCACCCAGCACCCTGAGTACTGAGCACTGAGCACCCAGCACCCCGAGCACTGAGCACCCAGCACCCTGTGTACTGAGCACTGAGCACCCTGAGTACAAAGCACCCAGGACCCTGAGTACTGAGCACCCAGGACCCTGAGCACTGAGCACCGAGCACCCCGAGCACTGAGCACCCTGCACCCTGAGCACTCAGCACCCAGCACCCCGAGCACTGAACACCCAGCACCCTGAGCACTGAGCACCCAGCACCCTAAGCACTGAGCACCCAGCACCCAGAGCACTGAGCACCCAGCACCCTGAGCACTGAGCACCCAGCATCCTGAGTACTGAGCACCCAGCACCCTGAGTACTGAGCACCCAGACCCCGAGCTCTGAGCACCCAGCACCTCTAGCACTGTGCACCCAGCACCTTGAGTAATGAGAACCCAGCACCCTGAGTACTGAGCACCCAGCACCCTGAGCACTGAGCACCCAGCAGCCCGAGCACTGAGCACCCAGCATCCTGAGCACTGAGTACTGAGCACCCAGCACCCTGAGCACTGAGCACCCAGCACCCTGAGCACTGAGCACCCAGCACCCTGAGTACTGAGCACCCAGCACCCCAAGCACTGTGCACCGAGCACCCTGAGTACTGAGCACCCAGCACGCTGAGCACTGAGCACCCAGCACCCTGAGTACTGAGCACCCAGCACCCTGAGTACTGAGCACCCAGCACCCTGAGTACTGAGCACCCAGCACCCCGAGCACTGAGCACCCAGCACCCTGAGCACTGAGCACCCAGCACCCTGAGTACTGAGCACCCAACGTACTGAGCACTGAGCACACTGAGTACTGATCTCCGAGCACCCTGAGCACTGAGCACCCAGCACGCTGAGTACTGAGCACTGAGCACTCTGAGTACTGAGCACCGAGCACCCGGAGTACTGAGCACCCAGCACTCTGAGCACTTAGCACCCAGCACCCTGAGCACTGAGCACCCAGCACCCCGAGCACTGAGCACCCAGCACCCTGAGCACTGAGCACCCAGCACCCCGAGCACTGAGCACTGAGCACCCTAAGTACTGAGCACTGAGCACCCTGAGTACTAAGCACCAAGCATCCTGAGTACTGAGCACCCAGCACCCTGAGTACTGAGCACACAGCACCCTGAGTAATGAGCACCCAGCGTACTGAGCACCGAGCACCCCGAGCACTGAGCACCCAGCACCCTGAGTACTGAGCACCCAGCACCCCGAGCACTGAGCACCCAGCACCCTGAGTACTGAGCACCGAGCACCCTAAGTACTGAGCACCCAGCACCCTGAGTACTGAGCACCCAGCGTACTGAGCACCGAGCACCCAGCACCCTGAGTACTGAGCACCCAGCACCATGAGCACTGAGCACCCAGCACCCTGAGTACTGAGCACCCAGCACACTGAGCACTGAGCACCCAGCACCCCGAGCACCGAGCACCCAGCACCCTGAGCACTGAGCACCCAGCACCCTGAGCACTGAGCACCCAGCACCCTGAGCACTGAGCACCCAGCACCCTGAGTACTGAGCACCCAACGTACTGAGCACCGAGCACCCTGAGCACTGAGCACCCAGCACCCTTAGCACTGAGCACCCAGCACCCTGAGCAAAGAGCACACTGAGTACTGAGCACCCAGCACCTTGAGCACTGAGCACCGAGCACCCCGAGCACTGAGCACCCAGCACCCGGAGTACTGAGCACCCAGCACCCTGAGTACTAAGCACCGAGCACCTTGAGTACTGAGCACCCAGCACCCTGAGCAGTGGAAACACAGCACCCTGAGTACTGAGCACCCCGAGCACTGAGCACCCAGTACCCTGAGTACTGAGCACCGAGCACCCCGAGCACTGAGCACAGAGCACCCCGAGCACTGAGCACCCAGCACCCTGAGTACTGAGCACTGAGCACCCAGCACCCCGAGCACTGAGCACCCAGCACCCTGAGTACTGAGCACTGAGCACCCAGCACCCCGAGCACTGAGCCCCCAGCACCCTGAGCACTGAGCACCCAGCACCCTGAGTACTGAGCACCCAGCACCCCGAGCACTGAGTACCTAGCACCCTGAGCACTGAGCACCCAGCACCCTGAGCACTGAGCACCCAGCACCCCAAGCACTGAGCACCCAGCACCCTGAGTACTGAGCACTGAGCACCCAGCACCCCGAGCACTGAGCACCCAGCACCCTGAGTACTGAGCACTGAGCACCCAGCACCCCGAGCACTGAGCACCCAGCACCCTGAGCACTGAGCACCCAGCACCCGAGTACTGATCTCCCAGCACCCTGAGTACTGAGCACCCCCGCACCCTGAGTACTGAGCACCCAGCACCCTGAGTACTGAGCACCCAGCACCTTGAGTACTGAGCACCCCGCACCCCGAGTACTGAGCACCCTGAGTACTGAGCCCCCAGCACCCTGAGTACTGAGCACCCTGCACCCCGAGCACTGAGCTCCCTGAGTACTGAGCACCCAGCACCCTGAGTACTGAGCACCCAGCACCCTGAGGACTGAGCACTGAGCACCCAGAGAACTGAGCACCCAGCACCCCGAGGACTGAGCACCCAGCACACTGAGCACTGAGCACTGAGCACCCAGCACCCTGTGCACTGAGCACTGAGCACCCCAGCACCCTGAGCACTGAGCACCCAGCACCCCGAGCACTGAATACCCAGCACCCTGAGTATTGAGCACCCAGTACCCTGAGCACTGAGCACCCAGCACCCTTAGTACTGACCACCCAGCACCCTGAGCACTGAGCACCCAGCACCCTGAGTACTGAGCATCCAGCACCCCGAGCACTGAGCACCCAGCACCCTGAGTATTGAGCACTGAGCACCCAGCACCCCGAGCACTGAGCACCCAGCACCCTCATTACTGAGCACTGAGCACCCAGCACCCTGAGCACTGAGCACCCAGCACCCTGAGCACTGAGCACCCAGTACCCCGAGTACTGAGCACACATCACCCTGAGCACTGAGCACCCTGCACCCTGAGCACGGAGCACCCAGCACCCCGAGCACTGCGCACCCCAGCACCCTGAGCACTGAGCACCCAGTACCCTGAGCACTGAACACACAGCACCCTGAGTACTGAGCACCCTGAGCACTGAGCACCCAGCACCCTGGGCACTGTGCACCCAGCACCCCGAGCACTGAGCACCCAGCACCCTGAGTACTGAGAACAGATCACCCTGAGTACTGAGCACCCAGCACCCTGAGTACTGAGCCCCCAGCACCCTTAGTACTGAGCACCAAGCACCCCGAGTACTGAGCACCCAGCACCCCGAGAATGAGCACCCAGCACCCTGAGTACTGAGAACCGAGCGCCCTGAGTACTGAGCACCCAGCACCCTGAGTACTGAGCCCCCAGCACCCTGAGTACTGAGCATCCAGCACCCTGAGTACTGAGCACCCAGCACCCTGAGTACTGAGCACCCAGCACCCAGAGTACTGAGCCCCCAGCACCCTGAGTACTGAGCACCCAGCACACTGAGTACTGAGCACCCAGCACCCTGAGCACTGAGCACAAAGCACGCTGAGTAATGAGCACTGAGCACCCTGAGTACTGAGCACTGAGGACCCTGAGCACTGAGCACCCAGCACCCTGAGTACTGAGCACCCAGCACCCTGAGTACTGAGCACCCAGCACCCCGAGCACTGAGCACCCTGAGTACTGAGCACCCAGCACCCTGAGTACTGAGCACTAAGCACCCAGAGCACTGAGCACCCAGCACCCCGAGCACGGAGCACCCAGCACCCTGAGTACTGAGCACTGAGCACCCAGCACCCCGAGCACTGAGCACCCAGCACCCTGTGTACTGAGCACTGAGCACCCTGAGTACAAAGCACCCAGGACCCTGAGTACTGAGCACCCAGGACCCTGAGCACTGAGCACCGAGCACCCCGAGCACTGAGCACCCTGCACCCTGAGCACTCAGCACCCAGCACCCCGAGCACTGAACACCCAGCACCCTGAGCACTGAGCACCCAGCACCCTAAGCACTGAGCACCCAGCACCCAGAGCACTGAGCACCCAGCACCCTGAGCACTGAGCACCCAGCATCCTGAGTACTGAGCACCCAGCACCCTGAGTACTGAGCACCCAGACCCCGAGCTCTGAGCACCCAGCACCTCTAGCACTGTGCACCCAGCACCTTGAGTAATGAGAACCCAGCACCCTGAGTACTGAGCACCCAGCACCCTGAGCACTGAGCACCCAGCAGCCCGAGCACTGAGCACCCAGCATCCTGAGCACTGAGTACTGAGCACCCAGCACCCTGAGCACTGAGCACCCAGCACCCTGAGCACTGAGCACCCAGCACCCTGAGTACTGAGCACCCAGCACCCCAAGCACTGAGCACCGAGCACCCTGAGTACTGAGCACCCAGCACGCTGAGCACTGAGCACCCAGCACCCTGAGTACTGAGCACCCAGCACCCTGAGTACTGAGCACCCAGCACCCTGAGTACTAAGCACCCAGCACCCCGAGCACTGAGCACCCAGCACCCTGAGCACTGAGCACCCAGCACCCTGAGTACTGAGCACCAAGCACCCTGAGCACTGAGCACCCAGCACCCTGAGCACTGAGCACCAAGCACCCTGAGCACTGAGAACCCAGCACCCTGAGCACTGAGCACCCAGCACCCTGAGCACTGAGCACCCAGCACCCTGAGTACTGAGCACCCAACGTACTGAGCACCGAGCACCCCGAGCACTGAGCACCCAGCACCCTGAGTACTGAGCACCCAGCACCGCGAGCACTGAGCACCCAGCACCCTGAGTACAGAGCACCGAGCACCCTGAGTACTGAGCACCCAGCACCCCGAGCACTGAGCACCCAGCACCCGGAGCACTGAGCACCCAGCACTGAGCACCCAGCACCCTGAGTACTGAGCAGCCAGCACCCTGAGAACTGAGCACCGAGCACCCCGAGCACTGAGCACCGGGCACCACGAGCACTGACCACCCAGCACCCTGAGTACTGAGCACCCAGGACCCCGAGAATGAGCACCCAGCACCATGAGTATTGAGCACCGAGCACCCTGAGCACTGAGCACCCAGCACCCTGAGCACTGAGCACCCAGCACCCTGAGTACTGAGCACCCAGCACCGCGAGCACTGAGCACCCAGCACCCTGAGTACAGAGCACCGAGCACCCTGAGTACTGAGCACCCAGCACCCCGAGAATGAGCACCCAGCACCATGAGTATTGAGCACCGAGCACCCTGAGCACCGAGCACCCAGCACCCTGAGCACTGAGCACCCAGCACCCTGAGCACTGAGCACCCAGCACCCTGAGCGCTGAGCACCCAGCACCCTGAGTACTGAGCACCCAACGTACTGAGCACCGAGCACCCTGAGCACTGAGCACCCAGCACCCTTAGCACTGAGCACCCAGCACCCTGAGCAATGAGCACACTGAGTACTGAGCACCCAGCACCTTGAGCACTGAGCACCGAGCACCCCGAGCACTGAGCACCCAGCAACCGGAGTACTGAGCACCCAGCACCCTGAGTACTAAGCACCGAGCACCCTGAGTACTGAGCACCCAGCACCCTGAGCAGTGGACACACAGCAACCTGAGTACTGAGCACCCTGAGCACTGAGCACCCAGTACCCTGAGTACTGAGCACCGAGCACCCCGAGCACTGAGCACCCAGCACCCCGAGCACTGAGCACCCAGCAGCCCGAGCACTGAGCCCCCAGCACCCTGAGTACTGAGCACCCAGCACCCTGAGTACTGAGCACCCAGCACCCCGAGCACTGAGTACCCAGCACCCTGAGCACTGAGCACCCAGCACCCTGAGCACTGAGCACCCAGCACCCCAAGCACTGAGCACCCAGCACCCTGAGTACTGAGCACTGAGCAACCAGCACCCCGCGCACTGAGCACCCAGCACCCTGAGTACTGAGCACTGAGCACCCAGCACCCCGAGCACTGAGCACCCAGCACCCTGAGCATGAGCACCCAGCACCCGAGTACTGATCACCCAGCACCCTGAGTACTGAGCACCCCCGCACCCTCAGTACTGAGCACCCAGCACCCTGAGTACTGAGCACCCAGCACCTTGAGTACTGAGCACCCCGCACCCCGAGTACTGAGCACCCTGAGTACTGAGCCCCCAGCACCCTGAGTACTGAGCACCCTGCACCCCGAGCACTGAGCTCCCTGAGTACTGAGCACCCTGCACCCTGAGTACTGAGCACCCAGCACCCTGAGGACTGAGCACTGAGCACCCAGAGAACTGAGCACCCAGCACCCCGAGGACTGAGCACCCAGCACACTGAGCACTGAGCACTGAGCACCCAGCACCCTGTGCACTGAGCACTGAGCACCCAGCACCCTGAGCACTGAGCACCCAGCACCCCGAGCACTGAGTACCCAGCACCCTGAGTACTGAGCACCCAGTACCCTGAGCACTGAGCACCCAGCACCCTTAGTACTGACCACCCAGCACCATGAGCACTGAGCACCCAGCACCCTGAGTACTGAGCACTGAGCACCCAGCACCCCGAGCACTGAGCACCCAGCACCCTCATTACTGAGCACTGAGCACCCAGCACCCTGAGCGCTGAGCACGCAGCACCCTGAGCACTGAGCACCCAGTACCCCGAGTACTGAGCACACATCACCCTGAGCACTGAGCACCCTGCACCCTGAGCACGGAGCACCCAGCACCCCGAGCACTGCGCACCCAGCACCCTGAGCACTGAGCACCCAGTACCCTGAGCACTGAACACACAGCACCCTGAGTACTGAGCACCCTGAGCACTGAGCACCCAGCACCCTGGGCACTGTGCACCCAGCACCCCGAGCACTGAGCACCCAGCACCCTGAGTTCTGAGAACAGATCACCCTGAGTACTGAGCACCCAGCACCCTGAGTACTGAGCCCCCAGCACCCTTAGTACTGAGCACCAAGCACCCCGAGCACTGAGCACCCAGAACCCCGAGAATGAGCACCCAGCACCCTGAGTACTGAGAACCGAGCACCCTGAGTACTGAGCACCCAGCACCCGCCTGAGTACTGAGCCCCCAGCACCCTGAGTACTGAGCATCCAGCACCCTGAGTACTGAGCACCCAGCACCCTGAGTACTGAGCACCCAGCACCCAGAGTACTGAGCCCCCAGCACCCTGAGTACTGAGCACCCAGCACACTGAGTACTGAGCACCCAGCACCCTGAGCACTGAGCACAAAGCATGCTGAGTAATGAGCACTGAGCACCCTGAGTACTGAGCACCGAGGACCCTGAGCACTGAGCACCCAGCACCCTGAGTACTGAGCACCCAGCACCCTGAGTACTGAGCACCCAGCACCCCGAGCACTGAGCACCCAGAGCACTGAGCACCCAGCACCCCGAGCACGGAGCACCCAGGACCCCGAGCACTGAGTACTGAGCACCCAGCACCCTGAGTACTGAGCACCGAGCTCCCCGAGCACTGAGCACCCTGAGTACTGAGCACACAGCACCCCAATCACTGAGCACCCAGCACCCTGAGCACCCAGAACCCTGAGCACTGAGCACCCAGCACCCTGAGTACTGAGCACCAAGCACCCCGAGCACTGAGCACCCAGCACCCTGAGTACTGAGCACTGAGCACCCAGCACCCCGAGCACTGAGCACACAGCACCCTGTGTACTGAGCACTGAGCACCCTGAGTACAAAGCACCCAGGACCCTGAGTACTGAGCACCCAGGAACCTGAGCACTGAGCACCGAGCACCCCGAGCACTGAGCACCCTGCACCCTGAGCACTCAGCACCCAGCACCCCGAGCACTGAACACCCAGCACCCTGAGCACTGAGCACCCAGCACCCTAAGCACTGAGCACCCAGCACCCAGAGCACTGAGCACCCAGCACCCTGAGCACTGAGCACCCAGCATCCTGAGTACTGAGCACCCAGCACCCTGAGTACTGAGCACCCAGACCCCGAGCTCTGAGCACCCAGCACCTCTAGCACTGTGCACCCAGCACCCTGAGAAATGAGAACCCAGCACCCTGAGTACTGAGCACCCAGCACCCTGAGCACTGAGCACCCAGCAGCCCGAGCACTGAGCACCCAGCATCCTGAGCACTGAGTACTGAGCACCCAGCACCCTGAGCACTGAGCACCCAGCACCCTGAGCACTGAGCACCCAGCACCCTGAGTACTGAGCACCCAGCACCCCAAGCACTGAGCACCGAGCACCCTGAGTACTGAGCACCCAGCACGCTGAGCACTGAGCACCCAGCACCCTGAGTACTGAGCACCCAGCACCCTGAGTACTGAGCACCCAGCACCCTGAGTACTGAGCACCCAGCACCCCGAGCACTGAGCACACAGCACCCTGAGCACTGAGCACCCAGCACCCTGAGTACTGAGCACCAAGCACCCTGAGCACTGAGCACCCAGCACCCTGAGCACTGAGCACCAAGCACCCTCAGCACTGAGAACCCAGCACCCTGAGCACTGAGCACCCAGCACCCTGAGCACTGAGCACCCAGCACCCTGAGTACTGAGCACCCAACGTACTGAGCACCGAGCACCCCGAGCACTGAGCACCCAGCACCCTGAGTACTGAGCACC
Organism: Microtus oregoni; assembly: GCF_018167655.1. Classification (NCBI taxonomy): domain Eukaryota; kingdom Metazoa; phylum Chordata; class Mammalia; order Rodentia; family Cricetidae; genus Microtus; species Microtus oregoni. The sequence goes on from NW_024544758.1 coordinate 202,830, forward strand.
CAGCACCGCGAGCACTGAGCACCCAGCACCCTGAGTACTGAGCACCGAGCACCCTGAGTACTGAGCACCCAGCACCCCGAGCACTGAGCACCCAGCACCCGGAGCACTGAGCAACCAGCACTGAGCACCCAGCACCCTGAGTACTGAGCACCCAGCACCCTGAGAACTGAGCACCGAGCATCCCGAGCACTGAGCACCGGGCACCACGAGCACTGACCACCCAGCACCCTGAGTACTGAGCACCCAGCACCCCGAGAATGAGCACCCAGCACCATGAGTACTGAGCACCGAGCACCCTGAGCACTGAGCACCCAGCACCCTGAGTACTGAGCACCAAGCACCCTGAGTACTGAGCACCCAGCACCCTGAGTACTGAGCACCCAGCACCCTGAGTTCTGAGCACCCAGCACCCTGAGCACTGAGCACACTGAGTACTGAGCAACCAGCACCCTGAGCACTGAGCACCCAGCACCCCGAGCACTGAGCACCCAGCACCCCGAGCACTGAGCACCCTGTGCACTGAGCACCGAGCACCCTGAGTACTGAGCACTGAGCACCCTGAGCACTGAGCACCCAGCACCCTGAGCACTGAGCACCCAGCACCCTGAGCACTGAGGACCCAGCACCACGAGCACTGAGAACCCAGCACCCTGAGTACTGAGCAACCAGCACCCTGAGCACTGAGGAGGCAGCAGCCCGAGCACTGAGCACCCAGCAGGCTGAGTACTGAGCACTGAGCACCCAGCACCCTGAGTACTGAGCACCCAGCACCCTGAGTAATGAGCACCAGCACCCTGAGTACTGAGCACCGAGCACCCCGAGTACTGAGCACCCAGCACCCCGAGCACTGAGCACCCAGCACCCCTAGCACTGAGCACCCAGCACACCGAGCACTCAGCAAGCAGCACCCCGAGCACTGAGCACCCAGCACACCGAGCACTGAGCACCCAGCACCCCGAGCACTGAGCACCATGAGTACTAAGCACCGAGCACCCTGAGCACTGAGCACCCAGCACCCCGAGTACTGAGCACCCAGCACCCTGAGTACTGAGCACTGAGCACCCTTAGTACTGAGCACCGAGCACCCTGAGTAATGAGCACCCAGCACGGTGAGCACTGAGCACCCTGCACCTTGAGTACTGAGCACCGAGCACCCCGAGCACTGAGCACCCAGCACCCTAAGTACTGAGCACCCAGCACCCTGAGCACTGAGCACCCAGCACCCCCGAGCACTGAGCACCCAGCACCCTGAGTACTGAGCACCCAGCACCCCTAGCACTGAGCACCCAGCATACTGACCACTGAGCACCCAGCACCCTGAGTACTGAGCACCCAGCACCCTGAGCACTGAGCACTCAGCACCCCGAATACTGAGCACCCAGCACCCTGAGT